>NW_010178148.1:0-25576 GCF_000695765.1 Mesitornis unicolor | reverse complement strand
GGCACATGGAGGACATAGATAAGATCCCCCTGAGCACTCTCTTCTCCAGGCTGAACAGTCTCAGCTTTCTCAGCCTCTCCTTGTATTACAGATGCTTCACGTTCTTGAGCAACTTTGTGAACTTTTACTGGGCTCTCTCCAGCACGTCTATGCCTTTCACATACTGTGGAGCCCAGATCTGCACACTATTCCAGATGTGACCTCACCAGTGCTGAGCAGAGAGGAAGAATCACTTCCCTCAACTTGCTGGAAAAACTGCCTAATGCAGCCCCAGAGGCTGACGGCTGCCTTTCCTGTGAGGATGTGTTGGTCATTCGCAGTCAGCTTGATGTCAGCGCATCATATCCCATCTAACCATTCCTTGATTTTCAAA
The DNA here is from genome assembly GCF_000695765.1 of Mesitornis unicolor. Taxonomy (NCBI): domain Eukaryota; kingdom Metazoa; phylum Chordata; class Aves; order Mesitornithiformes; family Mesitornithidae; genus Mesitornis; species Mesitornis unicolor. Next base: position 25,203 of record NW_010178148.1, on the reverse strand, counting down.
AGGTATCATAGCTACATGATGGCTATAATCCATCAAAACAATGTTTAACTTTTTAAAAAAATAAGCTGAAGTATAATAGAACCCAGTAGGATGAGCTAAGAGTAAGTCATAAATCAAATAGCCATATCTGGTTTTTCAGCAGTGGTTACAGACCCAGTAAATTTCTGAAAGAAGAACTCTGATTGAAACTACATGACTATTTGCTAGTATAAACAATAATGAAAATGAATGCAGTGAAACTGTGTGTGAAATTACTTCTGGTGTTTCAGCATTCAAATATATAATTTGAAATTATGAAGCTCCAAAAGAAGGAAGAGTTGCATGCTAAAGGAGGCAGAGGAGGAGAGAAGAGTTGTGGGAATGAGTGATAGATATAGTTATGGATATTTATTTTTTTAAATATTGAATCTACAATTAGACCTACCCTGCTGTAGAGACCACGTGTTGTGGTTTCATGCAAGATATTAATCGAAACTTGGACATAAATGGTAGCTGTGTATACAGACAATTGTCTTAAGAGCAGAGAGAAAATTATGGACTTTGAATAAGCTGTGACCCCAGGATCCCCCCCTGAAAAAAGAGCAAATCTGAAGCTTAAAGTTTGAAGCTTGAAGCTATGACTTACTCTATAGTCAAATCAAGTAAGGTTATAACCCTATTTTCTAATGTGCTGACAATGAGCAGCTACCACTGAAGGAAATGGGAAGGCAAATTAATTTTCTATTCTTACGGTTAGAATAATTATCCATTTGTAGTCTAAGATAATTTCCAAATACTGCGTTTCGCTATAGAATAATGCCATGGTGTGAAGCAATATGGACCATTCTCCCTTTATTTATTTTAACTGTAAATTGCATGAATCAAACTATTGCCCTATTTGGAAAGGGCAGTGTCAGGAGGAAGGAGCCAGGCTCTGCTCTGTGATGTCCTATGACAGGACAAGGGGCAATGGGAGCAAGCTGGAGCATAGGAGGTTCAACCTGAACATGAGGAAAAACCTTTTCACTGTGAGGGTGCCAGAGCATGGCTTTTAAAAGGGTAGAAAGGAGAACCCTGGGAACTACCAACCTGTCAGCTTCACCTCTGTGCCTGGGAAGATCATGGAACAGATCCTCTTAGAAGCTGTGCTGAGGCACATGGAGGACATAGATAAGATCCCCCTAAGCATTCTCTTCGCCAGGCTGAAGAGAACTCCTAATATTCTGTGATTCTGTGTGATTCTGTAATTAAAGTTATAAGTTGTCAAAAGCTCTTTCAGAATTAAAGGAAAAAAAAAGTGACATGAAGATTCCTCTGAGTAAAAAGGGAAACTGAACTACAAAATCCTAGAGGTTATCTATTTTCAGATCATTTGCTTTCACTCTTTATCCATTCCAAATTTTTAAAATATATTACTTATATAATCAGTTAAATCATACAGAAAGTGGTTTCCTAATGTTGGCTTTATTTTAGATAAGTAAAATCATGAAGAGAAATAATAAGTTAGTTGAATTATTTTATCAGATTAATGTTGTTCAATCAGTACTAATGTCTATTGTGCTAATCATTTATCGTCTTATAATAGCAGCATTTGTTTCTTAAAATGTCCAGTGATTTAATTATCACACTGCTGTACAGATGAGCATGACTTGAAGAGTAGTAATTTTAGCAAGCCATTCCTATGGACTGCCGGAAAACAAAATTAGTCATTATATTTCCATGATTATCTGTTAAAATATGTATAATGCATAGTTATAAATATACATGATTGTGTTCTCATTTACATTAAAGCAAATAGAAGACTTTTCCATCAAGGAAAGGTATTGTGACCCAATAGCGGAAACATTACAATGTTTATTGAGAGATGGCAATCAGCAGGTGTGCAAAAACAAACTCCTTTCTTGAATATGCATGAAAGTCATCTGAATATGGCTCAAGTATCAGAAATTAATACTCGAATGATAAGGGATCAATCATCGGAATAGTAGTTCTGTCACGCACAGAGATGTTGAGGTATTCAGAAATTCTATGAGAGTTCATGAGAGTGAAACAGTATATTTTTTTTTGTGTATGTTCACAGGTACAGTGTAAGGCATCCCAAAACCACCCTACATCTGAGCAAGTGAAATTCTTGTGGGCATGAATGAACCTGGGAGCAGTTTTGCCCACCTGCTGTAAGTGCAGTTCTGAAAACAACTCAGTGAAAGTTCCGCCCACTATTCCACTGGCTCCAATCATTCTTTAGTGAATAAACTTCAGAAAGACAACCTAATTAAGTTTAATTAAGAAAAAATAAGCCTTGGGCTTGTCTGGTTGTTGGCTAAATGTTGTCTTGAGACCTGATGTGTAGGTTGCCATGAATTGGTGCTGTTTTCTGATAGGCCATTATTGTATCTCCAACTGTTTTGAGACAACCCACCAACAACAAAGTCGTGTTTTCCTTTGGGGGTAGCAATCTTTAAAACTGGAGGCAGTTCCAGGGTAATCAGTTTCCAGAGTATCCAAAGGCTACATTCTTCCAATTGACTGCATGACCCAGTATGCAAACCAGTAATGCAAGAATCTGTTGGAGGACTTTCTGTACATCTGCACCAATCATATAAGTAGAGACAGTGTGCTTAAAGAGTTTACAGGGACACAACTGAGTCAGAGGTTGTAGCAGTTTACCATACCGTATTTTTTTTTTAAACAGCAATAAAATCTGTAAGTTAAAAGGGTGAAATTTTCAAAATAATTTAGATTAAAAAAATTCAAAACAGGAAATTTTTATACACACACACAGGAACACACACACATCTATATGTATGCACCAGAAACACTCCTCTGGGGAGCAAAATCCCTACAGAATAGGAAGGACCGTCCTCAGGAACGCATTGTTTTTCCTATGGAAACCTGTTGGAGGCAATGTGGAACACTGCAGGATTACAGAAATTGAAAAGGAACTCAGTGCTTGTGGAAAGAGCTAAAGAAGGCATTGACGAGCCAGTCTGGAGCAAACATTGAGTCTGACAAACCTGATTATGAAAGGTTTTGCTTTGAGGGAGGCATATGACACTGGGAAAGGCAACAGAGTTCAGAGCACTGCTGAAAAGAGCATTACAAAAAAAAAGATTATTGGGCAGTCCGTTTCCCTTTTAGAACAGTCAATTAGAATAGTTTTGGTCCTTAGATACAGCCCAAATAAATGTATCTAGTCTAGCAGAAGAATTAAATTTCATTAAAAATTAGAATTAAAAATAATTAAGATAAAGCTACAGTGGATGAGAAAGTGATTCTGTGAAACCTCCACTACCCGCATTGACTGTTTTGAGAGTTGGTAGAGTGAGGACCCTGTGTGCATCAAAAGGTTTTGCCGCTCTTCTCTGCCTTCCTAGACATTTCGCTGTCTGTGCTCATGCTCAGCTGTGTAACCTTGGATCAGGTCTATAAGAATGACCTGGAGAGGCTCCATTTCCTGACAGTGACACAGGGTCTACCTGTGACGTGGACTTCTGGTGGGCAGCACTCACTTCCCCCCCCCAGTGGATGTCTAGTTCAATAAAGGCAATTTCAAATTCTTATTTTGGTTTTACATGTAACAATGATGTGTTCTGGTGTTTGATGTCTATTTCTTGCACTGGTAATGACATTGCTATAGCTTATTAAGAAATGTAAAAATAAAATTATGATTAATGAATTAAATTCAATGTTCTCTTGGATTTCCATTATGAATTTCCGTGTTCAATTTGTTCCAGAAATTATTTATTTCTTAAGTAAGTTAACAAACAAAAATCATCATCGTAAAAACTAAACCTCACTCATTAAATTCGTTGTGTTTTGTGAGAGTCCTTATATATAGATTAGTTTGCACAAAGCTTATGCTCTTTACAGTGCTGATTCAGGTAATGAAAATATGTCAGATCAATTTTGTGGGGTTAGTATTAACGAGTAACACAGCTCATTGCCAGTCTTTTTGTTGAAAATATGGCATGTTTGTTGAAAGATTTCGAAGTTACCATGAACATGTGACTGGTTCTGCATTACGTCATTGAAACTTACTTTTCTTTCAATGGTGGAAGTCAGAGGTATGAACGTTTCTGCATGTCTTGAGGTTGTTTTGCCTTGAAGGGATGCAGTGGCCGCTCTGTTTACCATGTCACCTCTGTCAGTCAGTGCAGCACAGCTATATCTGCTAAAGTACCTATTTTCATCTGTGCAGTGATCTTCTGACATACAGTTATTGCACTTAAATTCTTTTCTGTTTTGAGGAAGCCAAATTTCAGGCATTTTATTTCACATCATATAGCAGAAGGAACTTAATTAATGTAATAGCTATGTCTGACTTCGAAGATTTTAAAAAATTATTTCATAAGCCACAATATAGAAATATGTGGGAGACATAAATAGTAATTTTGTTTCATTTCTAATAAATTACTCTCAGTAATATATGCTACCCTCATTATCGTGTTCATATGGTATTCTCAATTTTAAGCTAATTATAGTTGTGTCATATTCACCTTTATTTTAATAATACCTCTATTGAGTGTGTCTGCTTCTGGGTTCCCAAGGATGTTATACTCAGCATGGAATATAATGCCAATAAAGTTAATCTTCTGTGTAATGTTAAGAACAACATGTCTCTACTGTTTAACAGCGTACCCATGGAGTTGCTTCTGGCATTGCTGAGTAGCAAAGTACTGCTATTCTTTCCTTAAGTTCCTCTGAAGACAAAGATTTTATTCATTTATAGACACACTAGTGCTCTAGCTCCTGTGCAGTAAAAAAGGAGAAAAATTCTTAACCTATTTTATTTTGCTAACAGGATTTCTGAAAATAAAAAGAGTACAGACCTCATCTCAACCTTATGTCATTGTTAAATGTGTTGTTAGGTAGAATAATTGTCTTAACAAATACAGCTTTTGTATTGACTCATAGGGACAATGTTCTAGACAATACTACACATAGCATTTAAAACACTTAAACGTTGATTGTTCTTCATTTCAGTCACACAGTATCTATTAAGAAAATCACATACATTGATATCTCAGGAAAGAAGCACTCATCAAACACTTTCAAAAATCTGTTTATGTAAAAAGTGGATATGTAATTCATACGTAATTCAAAAGAATTCAAAAGATGCCAAATTTAAGCACATGCTTAACTCAAGAATAGAGACCCTACATCTGTGCTACATAAGCACACTTTAATGAGTCAGACTGAAGTAACATGCACATAAATGAAGAAATCTCATTCTTTTTAGTGGCAGTAAGAAAACTCCAACCTTTAAAATCAGTTAAAAATTAATATTGATGTTGTCATTGTTAGTTGTTTTGTTTCAGTGGCTAGTTACACTCAATGAGCAAGGGGACAGGTTTGAATTAGATACATTATTTCCAATAGCCCTTGAGTAATAAATTGAGTAGTTGAAAAGCATTTCTAGGATGTAATTTAGGTAATTTTTTTTTAGATAAACAAGGTTCACGTTAGCTGTTTCTCCTCATTATTTAATGGGTTTTGTTCAACGTGAACAGCAAAATATCATACAAATTAAACATTGCTAGAATAGTTCCAGTTTATTTCAACAGAAAATTTGAAAAAGAAAACTGAAAGAATTTCCCTTATTATGCAATCTTCTGTTTTCAGTTTTCACCAATTTGTTATCACTATTGAAATTGATTAACCACTGTCAAGCTTTCTCTCTCCTGAATGTCAAGGCTGATTATCAGCTGATCATTCTTCTATTCCTTTGTTTCTTTCTTAAAAATGTGAGGCTTCACTACAACTAAAGGAAATTCAGATCAAATATTTAGATCTAAGTTAGTATAAATAATTGTTTTTCCAAGTGTTAAAGTGGTTTAGAAATTCCTATCAATACAAGTGAAAGATTTCTGAAGAAATAAGATCAAATATTAAATGAGCAGCTCTTAGAAAGAACAAAAATCCTATTCTAGAGAAGAGCAGGGAATTCTGGAGAATTCATAAGGAGAAATATTGGAAATTCACACAAATTCACACATTAAAAAAAAAATCCAAGCTTCTATAAAGAGTCTGCTTTAGGTGTTCAGATGGCCAGCTCCCTCTGCTTTCTAAATAAGCAAATTTCTGACCAGCATACTTTCTAAACATAGACAAGTATCTCAGAATCATTTTGACAGACAGCCAACATGCTCTTCAGATGTTCTCTTGTAGCTGATTTCTAGCAAATGCTGTAGGTGTTGAATTCTATAAAGCTGAAGCATGCACAACAAACAGCTAGGAAAAATATCTGCAAACAGTGAATTATAGTATTCCAACCTTGATGTGATAGGACATAAACGTAGAGCCGTAGATCCTGCTTGTCTCCGTTTAAGGCTCGGGGCAAGCCCAGGGAGCAGGATTTTCTCTCTATTGTCCCCTACCCTCTCAGGGGAGGATTAAAATAAGGGAATAGAGAAAAAAAGATGATTCACACAAGGTTGGAAGTTAAGACTGTAACAAGTTTAATGAAAACAACAGGGGAAAGGAAAAGGGAATTAATAAGGGATAAAGGATATTTAACTCTATACAAAACCCAAACCCTGTAGTCCCCAGTGGAAGTGTGTGAGCAGGGCCTCATGGCCACTTTGACCACTGTGACTGTCACCAGGACCGCAGTGGTGCCGGGAGCGGGTGGTGGTGGATGCTGCCAACACGTGGAGGTAGCCCCAGCTGCCTGGAGATGCGACAGAAAACAGCCCAGGAAACCAGGAAAAGCCGCGAAAACCTCGGGCCTCCTGGGTTTTTTATAGACTGTGGCCGGAAAGGGGAGGGAACAGAACTGATCTCTGACCCCCCAGGGTCCTACAGACACCACCTGTCCTTCCCTTTCAGGCTGGTAACCCTTAAACCATAACACTGCTGAAACAGCAATGTCCTTAACCTTGTTACATTCCTGATGTGTAAATACGAAGACTTCACAATGTGGCCCTCAGAACAAATTTCAGGGTCAAATATAACACCAAAATTATTCAGCGAGGAGGCAATTTTATATTCTCAACAAATGGTACCATAAATGAGGAACTGCTATTTAGCAGGCAATGGGCCAAATAAAATCAATTTTGTTTTAAGCACCAAATGCTAGCAGACACTCAACACTTAACGTCTAATAGGTATCCTTCCAGTCTAGAGACAGATTTATCTAAGTCATCATGAACTGTTTTATATACCTATTATATTTAGATGTCATCAGCATAAAGATAGTAATTAAGATCCTGCTTATAGAATAAATGACCCTACTGGGAGCACATACTGTACGTGTTAAATGGGATAATCAGGCTTTATAAACTCTAAAGCGGGATTTCCAGGCTTTATCAGTAAAGCACCTCAACACTTGTATGACAGAATTTTAAGAAATAAAAAAGAATAATCGAACAAAATTAGCAATAACTTCATTTTGTTGTAATGTGGAAAAGACTACAGCTGTTCAATCTTACTGTGGCTTTAAGAAAACATGTGGTATATTAAGTCAAGGATTTCTTTTTTGGTGTGGGTTTTTTTAAATCTACTTCACTATCTTCCAAAATGGGGTAGTTTTGTGCACAGGAAATAGTGAAATCCTACTCCCTATTCATGTCGAATTAGTCAATCATAATTTCTAATGATGGCATGGAGAGATGGAAGTTTTAGAAAAGGAATATGCATTATTAGGATTTCTAAACTGCTTGTTCGGCAGCTCCACTTAGTTATTACCATCTATTTAATTATCCACTATAATGGAAGGGGAGATAAACCAGTCTGTTTAAAACTCTAAATTTATATTTTATTGACCTGTTGAAATTCGTCTGTAGACTTGTTTACACACCAGTGTTGATTATTTCACTTGTACAAACTGTTCAGATCTTGTTCATGTATCCCTAGCCTTTAAAATTAGAAAGAAAATAAAAGAAAGAAATTCAGAGGAATAGATTCATTTATTCTACTCCCTTTTTAGGTTACAGGCATTTTTCGGGTTTGCTGCAATTTGCATTCTTTTAATTAATTGCACTGGGATCTGTGTGCAGAGGAGAGGAGATTTGGGGAAAAGCTCATAAACAAGTAAGTAAAGCAAAAAACTCAACTTGAAATATAGTATTAAACTTCTGAGTTCTGTTTTCAGTAAGAAATATAACTGTATTTAGTGTATTCATCACTCAGTCTAACTTCCATATATTCACATGAATAAAAATGTATTTAGTCTGATATCTTTTTCAGTTTTACTTTAAAAATTGTATTTTTAAGCTGTCATTACAGCTAAGCAGAAATGTTCTTCCTGAATACTCTTTCTTTCTTAATGGCGTCTATACATGAATCTAACAGAAAAACAGTATAAAATTGTAACTTATTTTGCACCACATACAAAATTAATAAGAGTTCTCACAGGGTTTTTTTTAAATTATTTTTCACAGTTGCTGCAGCTTTTTTTGTCTCAAACATGATAGTCCTTTAAAATTCTGTTACATATACCAGCCCTTTCACACACCAGCACACTGGGGCTCTGTGCTCACTTGGCCATCCAATGGCACCCTCACTCTAGACCTCCCATGGCAGGAGGGTTGGACTTGATAGTCTTTATTGTCATATTGTTCTGTTTCCATGACACATGGAAATTTCTTATTAAATTGAGAGTGAGTTAGTTTTACTGACCAATGCTATTCGTAGAAGGCCTGATATTTTGTTTCTAAATACATGATCATACAAAAAAACGCTATTAGAATTTATGCATCATTCTGTTTTAATTTTATTCTAGTTTAGAGAACATTTAAATAAAGTAAACTACATTTCTAGGAAGTAATTACATGGCCAAAATTACCTTAGAGTGCTAATTCATTACAGCACAAGGAATTTTGATGTTTTACATATGAACACAGGTTTTTTAATTGGCCTATTCAAACATAAATACTCTAGTAATAACTCAGAATAGCTATTGACTCGGTAATATTCATATAGGAAAGAGATTTTTTAGTACTTTGTTATCATCAATGTTTCATCGATTTTATAACACTTCAAGATAAGAAAACAATCTGAGTTTGTTTCTAAGCTATCTTGGCACTGTATCAAGTTGATAGATAAATCAATGTACTTGTTTATCTTCTTTCTGGTATAAATATCAAGTAGACCTTAAGACAACAGAGGAAAACTGATAGTTTTTTATATTATTAATTGCTTTAACTGTGTCACTACTGCAAGGCAGAACTATGTTCTAAGAAAAGCTATTAGTCATAGAAATTATCATTTTCACTCCAGTTATCAAGTGGTTATAATAATGAGAGCACTACCAGAACATCAGGACAAGACAAAGAATTACACCCTCCCTTTCAATATTTCTCCTTTTTTTAAAAAAAAAGAAATTCTGGAAAGAAAAATCCATAAATTTCATGCAAAACCTAGCACAGGACAATATGGAGATGGGGGTTAAAAAACATATGTATTCAGCTTAGCCAAGCTGCATTCCAGTTGCATATTTATTTCCAGTAAAGCAAGATTACCTTCTTATGCAGTTATATTTGTCCCTTAAGCCTTTCTAGATCACTACAGACAAAAAAAAGCTGAGTTCCTCTAATATCTTACCCTGCTTGCTGACATGACCATCATTGGTACTTGAGCACAACTGGAGCATCTCCCTGATGAGGAGCGGCTGAGGGAGCTGGGTCTCTTTAGCTTGGAGCAGAGGAGACTGAGGGGAGACCTCATTCATGGTTATAAATTTGTAAAGGGCAGTGTCAGGAGGAAGGAGCCAGGCTCTGCTCTGTGATGTCCAATGACAGGACAAGGGGCAATGGTCCCAAGCTGGAGCATAGGAGGTTCAATCTGAACATGAGGAAAAGCTTTTTCACTGTGAGGGTGACAGAGCATGGCCCAGGCTGCCCAGAGAGGTTGTGGGGGTTTTTCTCATGCCTGACAATATCTTCAATGTATAGGAACAGGCACTTGTTTATAAGTAAGGTATTGCCTATAACAAAATAGTGCATTCAATTACTTGCAAGCTATTGCTTTATTTATTTTTTCAACTACCAAATGCAAAACATACATACCTTTATTAGGAAGTCAAAGATTAAACTTTTTTTTTTTTTTGTGTCATGTTTCTTACTTGTATTATGGCTTTTCCAAGTCATTCAGATGTTAAGGATCACAAAGGGAAGAAGTGTTAATGCTTGCCATTAGGTGCTGCAGTGCTTGGAAACTTCAAGGACAGATTTATTCTTAATATAGGTAACATTTTAGTGGGTAACATGGCCTTGCAGAAGGATCTAGATGGATTGGAGCATTGAGCAATTGTCAATGGCATGAAATGTGACAAGAAGAAATGTGGAAGTGGAGAAGGAAGTGCTGATCTCCTCTCTTTGGTACCCAGTGATAGGATGGGTGGGAATGGCTCAATACTGTGTCAGGGTCTCACAATCCTCTACCTGTAAACTACTGCATTTCACTGATGCTAAATTCTTAATTCAAAACCATAACTCCAGCAAAACTGAAGCCAGCAACAAACGGTTAGCTCATCTAGACTTAATGATAGGGTCATGCATGCAACATCAAAAATGTGAGACTTGGCATGTTTTCTGGTCCTAATCCCTTAACTGTTGAGATTAAAGCCCCAGAAAAATTGTACATCCTTTGAACTGTATGGTTTTTTTGTGAAAGTCAGGATGCTTGTCCAAGCACAAGAACAGAGTTTAGGCAGACCTTCAATTTGAATTATTTTAACTCTGAGCAAACAGCACTCAGTCCTATGAAGGTTAATTAATTAAAAGAAATCACTCTGGACTATGCAACTGTGGAGATCCTTGCAAGCACTTCTGACTATGTGCGTTTAATTATGACAGTTGCCCTTCCCCAAATCAAGATTCCAATTTTACACAGTTTAAATACTTAGTCTGCAAGAACAAATCTTCCCTGGGATTTAAGTGAAGTTTCTGAAGACTTGGTATCACCATCATGTCACCTTTCAGTTTATTTAAATTAATGACATGCTGTACCTTTAGATTCTGCAGAATGTATTCCTCATCTCAGCCAGCAAACCTGTAAAGGCAGTTATAAATTTATGAACTTGACACAATGCTCTCTGAATATTCCATGATTCCGCAGTGCTGTGTCGGTCACAGAGGTGAGGCGTATTGTCTAACCTTCTAAGGAGGATTCTTGCAGTGCAAATCGAAAGGCTCTGAAAGCTGTAAGGGAATCATATTTCGTAATTCTTGGTTCTCCTGAAATCCAAATAGTGCTTTAAATTTGGATCTTCAGATTTTGGAAGTTTTCTCTTATTATTAAAAAAGTCACACGGGACTACGAGTATTGGTAGTCTCTGTGAATAAAATAATCATGACTGGGTTTTGTCACGAAAAAAACCATGTGCTTATTTCTGCAACCTGTAACATTTACAGAATCCTAAAGGACGCTGAGTGTCAGATAAACTAATTGGACTCAAATATCTGACTGGAATGTAAAGAAATCACAGAGAACAACTCATGCATAAAACATCCTGAGAACTACACTATCAGACCACTGGCAAAATCAGGATTTGGCAATCCATTTATGCAATCTTTTCAATCTCTTGTTAGTTAATGTCACAAAGACTCTAAATTTATACTCTAAATTTCACATACTTTCATGCTGCTGGGATTTTTTTTTAAGTTTAATATAAAACTAGAACAAAACTGGTTTAACTTTATCAGTTTTTCTTAATTTCTCTAAGTTTATCTCATTTGTGATTACTTTTGGGACAAAACTGTAAATCTTGTTGATCATTATAGCAGCCGTGTCATTTCACTTGGTGTGTTCAGTGTCCTGACAGCATCTTCCTTCAGTTCATTACTGTGTTTTAATGCTGCAGCCAGTTCAAGAATACTGTAGAACAATAAGTGTTTTTCTATTAAAAAATAAAAAGGAATAACTGTATGTTCTTATGAAATCCTTTTCTTACTGACTGAAATAAATATCGTGCACTCACAGTAAAATAATTTCTCGCACACTCTTAGAAAAAAGTGTTTACAACTGCTTAAATTTACATTCTGTTCTAAAGATTCAAGATCTTTGTTGCAAAGGTTTACAGCATCTCAGTAGTATTATTTCTACTGTGACTTATCATACTGCAGAAAATAATATCATCACACCAACACAACACTGCTCTTATGAACACCTCGGAAAATTAAACTCTCATAAAATGTGAATCACTTCTGCAGTTTCTGTAGCCCTCCAGTATTGCTCTTCTGCATGTACTGGAAGCCTACAATTGCTTTCCAGTTTTCTGAATCGTAGGTAGTCAGATTAAAAAGTAATCCTATGGAGCTAGAACCAGAAGCAAAGACTCCTTTGTCCTAACTGCAGCAATCACTAAACCATAGTCTGGCTCCCTCCTCCTTCCTGTCCTTCTCACACTCTTGGTGGCACAGCCGCCTGGTTTCTCTCTACACAGGTCACTTAAAAGGTTGGTGACCGTGTTATTTTTCTGACGGGTAAGGTGTACACGGGTTTCAAAGGATGCAGATATCAAGGGAGGGAGTGATATTTGACTTTACCCTTAATTACTCAAGTTGTTTGCCAAGAGAATACTAGAGCAAATCAGCAGCATATTATGCAATGGATATTAAAGATGTTTATTTTAATTAATTTATCCAAACTTTTTCTGAGGTTATCATTTGCCTTGTAGACATCTGGAATCAGGAATTTATTTCTATTAAATTACTTAATCACTGGGGTTTATTTGATTTCAGGTTTGCTTCCTCCATTTCCACAAGGGAGTATTATTTCTGCCTGAATTTCAGAGAGTGTATTAAGATAAGATATATTTAGCAATTTCCATAAATAAACCACCAGGGAATTCTTTTTCTCTTCTGAAGACATAATATTTTTTGGAAAAGAAAAAAATCTGTTATCTTTTCTTTGCCTTGCTACTTTTTAAAATGAGTTGAAGATGAAGGTTCTTGATGTTATTGGTGTTTCCCAAAATGAAGGCCACCTTTGTATATTGGCTCACTTCTACAAGCTTTCTTCTTAAAAAATCTTGCTATAAGGATTTTCAATTATTATTCTTTCTCAAAGATTCTGTAATTATGTAACTAGCTGAGGCTTTTTTGTCACACTGAAATTAACTGTTATGGTGTTTCACAGAATCACAGAATCCCAGACCGTTAGGGATTGGAAGGGACCTCCAAAGCTCATCCAGTCCAATCCCCCTGCCGGAGCAGGAACACCCAGATGAGGTTACACAGGAAGGCGTCCAGGCGGGTTTTGAATGTCTGCAGAGAAGGAGACTCCACAACCTCTCTGGGCAGCCTGGGCCAGGGCTCTGTCACCCTCACTGAGAAGAAGTTTCTTCTCCAATTGAAGTGGAACCTCCTGTGTTCCAGTTTGTGTCCGTTACCCCTTGTCCTATCATTGTTTGTCACCGAGAAGAGCCTGGCTCCATCCTCGTGACACTCACCCTTTATGTATTTATAAACATGAATGAGGTCTCCCCTCAGTCTCCTCTTCTGCAAACTAAAGAGCCCCAGCTCCCTCAGCCGCTCCTCAGAAGGGAGATGCTCCACTCCCTCCATCATCTTTGTAGCCCTATGTGTTTGACATATGTAATCTCTGAAATACATGATCCTTTGCTTTGTAAGTGCTCTGTAGAGACAAAGTTGCTGCTGGGTCTAATGAAATATCACCTAATAAACAAATTCCTTCCTGTCTTCCCATAGTAAATGTTCTAGGGCCAAATGCTGACCCTGCCTACATAAATCTTGCTTACAAATGTATCCACTGGCTTAATGTTTAATACAGCTACAAAAATCAGTTGTCACTCGGCTTTATTGCTGTCAGAGAAAATTAATTCAATCTTCATCTTCTGGTGCATTTAATAGGTACAATGTTTACTATTTAAAAAAATAAGTATTTATCAGCAAGACAGTGTGTCAGTGGTTTAACGTCCATTTCTAATAATGTGAATGCAGGATTTTTTAAAAATGGGTTCCTATTGAAGAATTCAGCCCAAAACACATCTCTCATAATAAGGTAAATGCATAACTCTCTGTCCTTGTAACATTCTTTTTTATAGAAATAGGAGAGAAACTGGCTACTAAAGTTACAAAAACAGGAAAGATTTTACTATACTTTTCGGTTTTGAGTTATTTATAACGTATGACCCTGCTTTTTATAGCTACCTTCCTATAGAAAAATGCCTGTCTCATCTAGGACAAGTGCAAACTTTTCAGCAATGAACATTTTCAAGACCTCAGCTGAGAAAAAACATCATGTCAAAACTGGAAAGATGAACTGGCTTTGTACTAGACAAGGTGGGGAGAGGAGGAAATTTAGTTAGTTTCCATACACTGATGTTATTTTTAAGAGTAATTTAAAACACTGAATAGTCTCATACATTCTTCCAGGTATTAAGTACCACAAGAGCACCTTGAAATTCAACTTTGGCATAAAATTTTACTAAGTAGCTTTTATTTGTGACCTGAATTAACATCTGAAGCTTGCTTCATTATACAGTTAGCCATACATCAAAATTTTTATACAGTTTATTAAAAGCTCAGTCAGGCATCTGCCTTAGTTGATGTTACTGTGATTTGCATCGGAAGTTTTTTAATAATAATATATTTATCAGACAAGAAGAGAGTATTAAGTCTATCAATTTCCTTTGTTTTGCTAATAACATTAACTGTATACATCGCCACGTTGTAATAATATTTACCTCTTTTCAGCTGATCTTGCAAAACTACATGAGTAATTATTTTGAAAGTAATATCCAAAGAGTAGAAGTCAAAAAAAGGAGAACTCAGAACACACAGTCAACAGTTTACTACAATTTTACGTTCTCTTAGAGTGAGGATAGACATGGTTTGTTTTTTTTAACAAGCTTCTCCAAATTTCCAGTGTTTTTGGAGCTGGAAATGGGAGGCATATCATTTTCCTTTTACGTTGACTATTATTAAGGAAGAAAATACACTTTTATGAAATTCATTTGAGTATGTTCTACCCTGAAATCTGTAAATAAAATTTCTATTATGAACATTAATTAAAGGAGACATTGACCCGCTAGGGTGGGTCCAGAGGAGGGTCACAAAAATGATCAGAGAGAAGTAACAACTTTCCTATCCAGAAGGGCTGAGAGAGGTAAGTTCCTTAGCTTGGAGAAGAGCAGGGAGACCTTACTGAAGCCTTCCAATGTATAAAGGGAGCTTTAAAAAAGATGGAGAAAGACATACCAGGGCCTGCAGTGACAGGACAGGAGGTTATAGTTTTCAACCAAAAGAACGTAGATTTAGATTGGATGTAAGGAAGATATATTTTATTCTGAGAGTGGTGAGACAATGGGACAGGTCACGCAGAAAGTTATGTATGTCCTACTATTCCTACATAATTTTACCTAGCAGATATCTCTTTCCTAAAAAAACTTTTACAATTTACTTGATTAATATGAATGACTAATAGCATATATTATATATAATGCAATATATATTAATGACTAATAGAAATGACTAATAAAGAAATATGTAAAAGTAAATAGCAATGTTTACAACATGAAATGAGGCAGGAAATATATGGAAATAACTGAAACGTAGTTAATCAATGTGTAAATTTGACCATTCAAAGTGAATTAAGAAATTATTAAAAGGTTTATTCTGTTATTATCCATCTACAATGAAAAGCCGTGTTAAAAATTTGAAGAAGACTTTTGAATCTCCATTGTCTTATTTTTTCTCATTGGTATAGAAAGAAAACATTCTTAGACTCTAACAACAATTTACAGAACTGATCTAAGTATGCATTTTCAAAGATTTTTAAGGAACTACTAGCAGATCTGGTTCTTAAATATCTATTAAAAGGCAAACTATGGCAGCTATGTTTTTGATACGAAGTAGCTCCTCTTTTCCTTTAATCTTAATCTCAACCTGGAAGTGCAAGAGCACATAACTTCTCACAAAAACACTTTTGTACTCAATGTTTCCAACCAGGAGAGACTGAAATATCTCCCTGAGAAGGGCTCTCATAATGCAAAAACTAAGCAAACATGAGGTGAGTACAAGCAGCTCTTGTAACTGATTCATTTAATCACAGCAGATGGCTATTGCCATTAGCTCATTACAGCTAATTAAGGAATGTATAAAAGCTTGTCTTGTCCTAATTGGAAAGTAATGAGTGTGAGCATGAACAGGATGGTGTATGTATAGCTAACCCTATAGGCAGAAAGATTCACAAATACAGTAAAAATATTTATAAAACATCTTTTAAAGAAACTCTGAATCAATTTCTTTATTTTATATTTTTTATATAAAAAAGTTTAATCAAACTGTGTAAAAGATTCCTTACCTTCTTGTTTTGAGAATTAAGGGGCTTAAACCAGATCTCTTATACTTTTAGGTTCTGTCTATCCTCTTCTTTATGTATAAGACAAAACTGCACGTACTTTGCATCTCTGTTCTTATTGATGTTTAATGTTAATGTAGTAGATCATTGAGCTTTCCTAGTGCTTTGTTCCATTCATTCTAAATGTTCAGCCAATGGATTCTTTAGCAGCTTTTACCTTCTCAATCCAAAATGCTAGCTGGTCTATAAAAGTCAAGAATTAGGAAGTAGTTGGTTTTTCATGACGGTAATAAATTAACCTGAGGCAACTAATTTAGATCAGAAAATGTAAATGTACCAACAACAGTCTTAACTGCTGAAACATTGTCTACTGAAATCAGAGGACAGATTATTATTGACTGGGACAGGATTTGGAGCAGACCTTTAACAGGAAAGAAAAAGGGTAGAAACGACCTAGAGAAGAAAGAGGAAGAAGCTAGCGGATTTATTTAAAAATCATTTTCTTGGTTAGATTAGGTGTAAGTTCAGACTTTCTTTTTCTGTTCCTGCTTTTAAGTAGCTTGATAATTCATAGAAAAGGTCTAATGAGGACTGAGCATATCTGAAGCTCAGAAGACTGAATGAGAAATTAAGTTATAGCAGAAGCTATAGAAAATATTCAAAGGAACTCTAGTTCTTCAGAAAAGAAAACCCACCTCCTCTCAGCTATAGTTGATAGTTTCTGCAAACTGATGTTTGGATTCTTTGTTTGAACTTGTTATATCATATTAGAATAAATTTCATTTGCCAATAGATCTTCCTGAGAAGTCGAGGTTTACAGCTCAGCTTTAGGCTTTTTTTTTTAAAATAAATACACAGGAAAAAGAGCTCAGAAAACATTTGACTGAAAAAGTTTTTTATAAATCTCCATGGAATTTCAATGTGTGTAGAGGAAAAAATAAAATTTCTGATGAAAAATATCAGAGCTTGGCTTTCTGGTTAGATTTTTTTCTGAGCATACAGAACAAAAGGAGGCAAGGGTCCAAATTGTTAGTTTTACTAGTAAGCTTGTTCTAGCACCGTGCAGTACTATACCAGTCTATATGTTTATAAACTGTCTGCCAAATGAGTAATGGGATTTTCTCTCTCTTTGCATTTAATAGCAAATAAATTTAACTAATTATAAAAGGACAGTTTTATGCTTACTGGCTACCAAAGCTATTTTTTTTTTTAAACAGAACTGTCCTCTCCAAGAGAACAATATAAATCAAATATACATGAGAAGCTAACTGTCGATAGCTTCTTCAAGATTGATTCAAATCATCCATTTTATGCTAAAAAGTTCCAAGAAATTTCATAGAAGGAATCTTTAGTTATGTGATTTTAGGATCCTCAAGTCAAAATGTTAATGAGGTACCAGAGATTTCACACCTAAAACCATCTGAGAAGAGACTTCGTTTGTATTCCTTGGCATTGCAGTTCAAAGGATCTGGTTTGCCAGAGCAGGATCTGGAAGGTTTAAGAGGAAAGGTAATAACATGCCTCTGAATTTATAAAGGGTAAATAAACAAGCAGAGATACTTTTTTAGGAGCACATCAGCTTCTAATGCAGCTGCTTTTGAAGCCTGTCTGTCTGGAGTCTGATTGGGATGCAGGAAGACGGCCTTCTGAAGCATCTGTCTCAAAGATGTTTCTGTGTCTCTGATAATCTATAACAGTATTTCTCTAACAGAAATGTGGTTTTTAAACTGCACGGAACTGCCATATTTAGGGATTGCTACAGACAACTGAAAAAAATGTTCTACTAAAATTGACAGACTTTTTAATGTAGCATGATTACTACCTATTTTTCTTCCTTGTTAATGTCTAACCTACAAAGGATGTCCTAATCTGAGAAAATCATATTACTAAGAACTAGGTAGAAAAGGGCTTGTATCTGAAGAAAGCAATTTTTTTACTGCATAGCGAATAAAGTAATTTGTAAAATTGTTCCAATCTTTTCAGGAAGGAATCATGGCACTAAAGATTCTTTTCATATTTATTAATTGAAAATTCTTTCTTCACCCAGGCTGGCACTAACCCTTTTACAAAAGAAATTCTAACCTTATTTTTGTCTCAATTTACAGCTGCATGTATCTAAACAGTGTCAGCATAGAAACATTCACCTTTGCAAACTTGAAGTTTCTCCTACACCACAGTTTTCTATGTCCCCTTACCTGATAAACTTTGACTTTCTAGCTAAATCATCACATTAATAGCTTAATAGTCGTGTTATTACTCTTATAAAAGTAGCTGAGAGTCATCTCAAAGACTTGCTTCATAAAAAGTAGTGAGTGCAATAGAAGTTGTAAACTAGTCTGGCATATATGTCTTAAAGATACTTGATTACCTATTTAATTTTTAGCTCTTCTGTGACAGGGGGAGGACATCCAGCAGGTGTACAAAACCAGAAACCGATTTAATATAGCCCGTAGGAGAACTCTCATAGTAGACTCTAGAGACTCTAGGACCTGAAACAATCCTCGACAGTAACAAAAGGCAATAATTGCAGGGATTTGAAAAGACTAGTTTCAAGAGTAGGCAGATGGCTAGAGGAACAAAAGAATAGCATCCCTTCCTTTCCGGATATCAACTGCACCATATAGCTTGGTGTCATCTGCAAACTTGATGAGGGTCCACTTGATCCCGCTCTCCACATTGCCAATAAAGATGTTAAACAGTACTGCTCCAAGTACTAATCCCTGAGGAACACCACTCGTCACAGGTCACCATTGGACATTGAACCGTTGACTACAACTCTCTGAGTGTGACCATCCAGCCAATTCCTTATCTAGTGAGTGGTCTGTCCATCAGATCCACGTTTCTCCTGTTTCATGACCAGTATGTCATGCAGGACGGTGTCAAATGCTTTGCACAAGTCCAGGGAGATGACGTCAGTTTTTCTTCCCTTATTCACCAAAGCTGTAACTCCACCATAAAAAGCCACCAGATTGGTGAGGCATAATTTGCACTTGGTAAAGCCATGTCGGTTACCACCAATCACTGCATCCTCATTCTCCGTGTGCTTCAGGAGAGCCTTCAGGAGGATCTGCTTTATGATCTTGCCAGGCACAGAAGTGAGACTGACTGGCCGATACCTTTTTGAGTCTTCCTTTTTCCCATTTTTGAAAATGGGGGTTATGTTTCCCCTTTTCCAGTCATCTGGGACTTCACCAGACTGCCACGACCTTTCAAATATGATGGATAGCGGTTTGGCAACTTCATCCATCAGTTCTCTCAGGACCCATGGATGGATGTCGTCGAGTCCAGGCTCTTCTCAGTGGTGCCCAGTGACAGGACCAGAGGCAATGGGCACAAACTGAAACACAGAGGTTCCCTCTGAACAACAGGAAACACTTTTTCACTGTGAGAGTGACCAAGCATTTGCACAGGTTGTTCAGAGAGGCTGTCAAGTCTTCATCCTTGCACGTATTCAGAAGCTGTCAGGGCACAGTCCTGGGCAACTAGCTCTAGGTGGCTTTTCTTGAGCAGTGGGATGCTAAATCACAGGACCTCCAGAGGTCACTTTCAACCTCAATCATTAGGTGGTTGTGTGTTATTCTGTGAAGCAGAGAAACTGTATTAAGTATTGTATTTAACCATTGGTTTCAGATATAACTGTACACCTGAAGATTTTATTAATTCAAAGCATCCTGAAATGTTGCCAACTTAAACAAGCTCAGGACAAATGAGAGCTTTCCTTTGGTTTCACGCTTGCTCTTGACATACGCTCTCTATGTACTGGAGTTCTTGGTTACTTAGCAGTCTGGATTTGGTATCATGCTAAGACCAGAGATGTGCATAATTTCTGAACTACTTCTTGCTAATTCTTCATTTCCTTTCATTATCAAGGTGGTCCCACTGAAAAACCTGAGACACTAGATTTCATTGTTCAGTCTGAACAACAACCAAAGAATGTTTAGACACTTATGTTCAGATTGCCAAGAAGAAAAGGGAAGGAATATTTATGAAGTAGCTATTTTCAGATTCTGAACATAACAGATGCCAGCCGATGATGACCAAAAATGTATTTTATGTAACAGACCAATATTGGGAGATGAAACTGCAAAGATAAAAGTTGCAGAAAATAATAACCTGCATATTTCTATCTTCCCTTGTGAAAAATAGATCTTACAGTCTTTTCAGAAACTAACATTGTAGATTACAGGAGGTGTCCAAGATGTTACAGCTCTGTCTGGAGGAGAAGGCAGAAAGAGTTGTCAAGCACTGGAAGGGGCTGCCCAGGGAAGCGGTGCAGTCACCATCCCTGAAGGTATTTAAAAGACTGGTAGATGTGGTGCTTAGGAACATGGTTTAGTGATGTTAGGCAGACTCAGTTATCCTAAGGGTCTTTTCCAATCTAAATAATTCTATGATTCTATGACTATTTAGGTGACATGAGCAGAGTTAATTGATTAAAAATGAATATTCCAGAAGGTAGTTCTTAGAGTGTATCTACAATTAGCTTGGTCTCATCAATATGTTAACTGTGAAAGTAATAAAAATGTTATTTCTTAGGGTACAGTTGGAAGTGCCTCTTGCACTGATACAATACTTAGGGTTAATCTGTCTTTTTTGTCCCTGAGAAAGGAAGAAAAAGCTGCTGCTCTCCAAGGGAACCCTACCTGAACAGGACCTACGTGATCCTTTTTGATTTCAGAACTGCTTAAAAAAAATAATTTCCTGCTGCGTTTTAATTAAAAACTGTTTTAAATTACCCATTATCCATTCTTCATTTTCATCTTACTTGTAAAAACAACACATCTAATTCTATATCGAATGTGGCTCACCTAACATACACAAAATAGCCTTACGCATACTAAGTGTTTCAAGAGTAGTGACCCAGGGTCAGAGTCACGATTCTATGTCTAAAACAACAGTAATCTTTGCTCAGAGAGCACATGTTTTGCTGACAGTAATTTTTTGTGCAGCAGAGAGGATCCTAACTTCTTTGCCCGTGTCCAGACCAACTCAGTTCTCAAAATCCTGTAGCAAATGACAATATTTATAAAACAGATATAATGTATTTACAATAAGGTCTATTTTCTTACTTAAATAAACACCCATTATCATTCTAAATTCTAACAAAAATATTTTTGTAGATCTCTAATTCCTGTTATAGTTCATTTCTACAGTTCAGGTAAAATAGACCATCCACGTGACTCATGATATTTTTTAGAAGATGGTCACGGTGTACTTTAAAATGAGAACTGGTTTACAGCCAAGGAAAAGGAAAGTGGAGAATCATCTTAAACATAATTCAGAATCATTATCCTGATTGCAGGACAGGGGGAAAAAAAATGCTCTTTGGTTGTGTTAGCATCAATTTAAATTGACACTGCAAAGCTACAAATGCATCTGGGAAAATGGAAAAAGAAGTGTCAGCAGACCCTTTTGTACTGGACAAAAGCATGAAGTGCATTTCATAGAAATGGCTGAACATGACAGATCCACTGTAATACTATTTATGAAAGGATGAGAAATCCCGCTGTCATGATTCACTTTTTGATACCTTCTCTGGGTGGATGGACAGTTACTCTACTTGTAACTAAGACGAGAAAGGAAAGGAAAAACGCATTTCCCCTGGCAACAAGCAGATCTGGTCCTGTCTGATTTATACTGAAAGGCATTAAATAAGAACAACCCTCACCACAAGAATATTTTTCTGTGTGTATGTTGTGTGTGTAAGCTCTATTTGTAATCAGCAGGTCACTGATGAATAGAGGTATTTCATTTTGCTTGCAACTTATAATTAACATTTTCTATCAGCTTCTTATGCTCAAAGGTACTATCATGGGTATTTAAATGATAAAGTTAGTTGGTCATAGTCCCTGCAGCCATGAACCATTTTAATTGTTGAACCATTCGGAGAGATGATTGATGTGAAAAGGAAATCATAGTGGTAAACTATTGCACCTTAGACAGCTCCTTCTCATACATCACTCTATACACAAAAGCCCTCCAGATTAGCCTTGTTTAAATATTATTTGCATTTAAATTGCAGGATAGGTTATAGACTATGTGTTTTATGAATGAGGCTAAATGCTAGAACCAGCAGTTACATACCCTTTTAAACAGTGAAATTCACTTTCAAGGCACAGTTATAAGCAAACTGCAGAGTCAAGGACATGAGAGGAAAATCTCTTTTGATTAGGAGCTGAGAGACAGTGCAGAAATGCACTGACTCTGGGTACTGAATTGTGAATAAAGGAAGGTATTTCCACATTCTGAACAGCGCCTTCGTAAACACATCTTCATTCAAGTATTGTACAGCCTTAATGGATTTTCTATACACTGAATTGTTTTGTTATTTTGCAGTTAAAACTGTTCTGCAGGACAGTAGTATGGCAATAGAGTGCTACAATGTCACTTCTATCCATAGCTTAAGTAATGAAGACTCTAACTATATAGTGATGCTTAATACCATTGTTAGGAAGCCAAATTATATATTTTTTTCCCATGGTCAGTTTGAACCAGTGCAGCGGGTCAGTCATTCTGAATAACAAATCAGCTTCTTAGCCTTTCTCAGAAATAATTCATTATTCAAAAAATCCATTGTTGATTTTCATTTTGCAAAAGGTGGTTGCAAGTTTTATGAAAGGACACTTCTCTTCTCCGGGGTCTTTCAAAATTCAGGACCTATTAATAGAGTGCCAAGAATCTAAGATGTGTATTTCCCTTACAAATAAAAGATTTCTCCTGTAAAAAGTTACAAAACGGAAAATATAATTAAAATTTCCCACATAGCTTAAAATCTGTGGGATTTCACTTCATTGTACAACAAGCTAACAAAGGACAATATATCATAAATTGCCTATCGAAACCTGCTAGAGAAGAGTGTGGCAATGTTCTTCGGAGAGTAATAGTATCAAAGACCTCATTTGGTATCAAAGCAGTCTGTCAATCCAACATATTATAGATGAGACACTGGAAAAGACTGGCTGACAAAGAATCTGGTTCTAATCCAGAAAATAATGAAAGAATGGAGTATCAGTGGTGGGGGGGGGGTGGAGATATCTAGTAGCAAAGGTGATTACTTCAAGACTTCATCAAAAGAGCAAAGCTGTGTCACTGGTTTGCTTGCTGAGACATCCAGGGCACTGGTAATCAGGAACAGAGCTTGGTAAATCGCTTGTAATGAATGGAGAGTTCACTTAAGAAATAGATCTTTTTTTCCATGAAGTTAGAGAATCACTTATTTTGAATCACTTATTCATCACTTATTTATTGTTTCACCTGCATCCAGCTTTGGAGTCCCCAACACAAGAAGGACACCCAACTGCTGGAGCAGGTCCAGGGGCCACAAAGATGATCAAGGGGCTGGAGCACCTCTCCTACGAAGATTGGCTGGGAGAGTTGAGGTTGTTCAGCTTGAAGAAGAGAAGGGGCCGGGGCCTAATAGTGACCTTCCAATACCTGAAGGGTGCCTATAAGAAATCTGTGATGAACTCTTCACTAGGTCATGTAGTGATAGGATGAGGGGTAATGGTTTTAAACTAGAAAAGGGTAGATTTAGGTTGGATATTAGGAAAAAGTTCTTCAGTATGAGGGTGTTAGGTCACTGGAACAGGTTGCCCAGAAGGTCATGAAGGCCCCATCCCTGGAGATATTCAAGGCCAGGCTTAATGGGGCTTTGAGCAACCTGATCTGGTACCAATGTCCTTGCTTACTGCAGGGGGGTTGGACTGGATGATCTTTAAAGGTCCCTTCCAACCCAATGCATTCTATGATTCTATGATTCTATGAAACAGACTGCTGCGTTGAAAGGCCAATTCAGGGACCTGAGAGTACTAATAAACGTCAGCAACCCTGATCAGCTGCTCCATCTGTGCCCCCAAGAACCCACCCTTGGGCCAAGACCCCATGTCAGCCACTATAGGCTGTCCAGAAATGTTGTTTATCTCCAGCCCCATCACTGCCATGCCCTGCCTGGCCATGGGCCCTGCTAAGCTAAGTTAGGTTGATGTCCTGCCATGGCCCTGGCTAGCTGTCCCAGGCTTTTTCTGATCCTGGTGCTTCTCAATGGCTTGAATCCTGTGCCCACCCGTAGGTATATATTCCACCCTGTCCTAAACGCGTCCCTGTTCATAAGCACCAATGGGATCTGGACATAAAGATCCATTTATTTTGGAAGCTGGAAAGCATATTGCTTATTTGGCAATGGTAACTAAATCCTTAATTTGCAGGTATTCCCATGGCCTAGCTGGACAACAGTCTGCGTGTCCATCTGCGCACTCCTCTGAGCAGCTGTGAGCACGCAGCATACAAACGCTTCGAAGGTTACAGATTTCAATCTCAGCATCTAATTAAAGTATATTCAGTGAGTATGATATCAAAGGCCATCCCTGTTTTCTGTAGCCAGCATTTCCTCTGTGTTGCTCTGCTCACTCTGTTTTCAAATGTCTTAGTTGTTTGTTGTATATTTTTTAAATACAGTTACGAACTTGCAAATGTTTATGCAAATTTTGTCACTAATGACATGCCTATAATATATTTTCTGTGGTTATTGCACACTGACTGCAATATGCAGCTCAGTGGTATTTAACTCAGAATTATCTCAGCATATCTACTGCTACGTGTCAGCGAACACCATTAAAACGTGTACAAGGCAGATCATTCATTGGGACAATTGGTTTGCACAGATATACAGAGGGAACAGCTGTTCAAGATATGGAAATACATCTTTTACAGAAACGGTGGGGGAATGAAAGGTCACATAAAGTGGTATGTAAAATTCTATCTGCAGTACGGGTCAGCTAGTGAGAAAAAGTTTTGATTGAGAATTCCATTAAAAATTAACTGTAAAGCTTTCTTAGCATAATTCTTTGCATTTCTAGTTTCCGTTGAATTAAATAAGAAAAAATTTGGCAGGTATTTCTAAATTTTATTTGCAAGAATAGACATGTCAAAAATTAATATAAGTATATAATATAATGTATT
>NW_010178147.1:0-3598 GCF_000695765.1 Mesitornis unicolor | reverse complement strand
ATAAGGGGTGGAATGTCCTGGTTTGAGCTAAATAGAACTAATTTTCTATTTAGTGATTTTACTTTTCAGCTCAGTTTCTTCTAAGTGGCTGAACTTGCTGAAAACTAGCAGGATGTTTTTCCCAGACAGTGTGTACTGCTAAAGTTCAAGGCCAATTGTCTCACCATGGGTGCTGTGTCTGCGCCTACGGGGTGGGAAGTGGACCCAAAACTGACGAACTAGGTATTCCATCCCACATACGTCATACTCAATATAAAGCCAAGGGATCACGAGGTCCTCGACCCTTCTTCCATCTTGGAGCCCTTCCATCTCAGACCCTTCCATCCATCTCGATCCTGCAGTGACCGAGGTCTGAGCAGAACCCTGCTGGTTCATCTGCCTCTGATCCTGATTTGTGTGTTCCTGCATCCTGCTCCCACCTGCTGCTGAGTTCGGTCTGGGACTTTTCCAGTGCCCTGCTCCACAGAGCCTCTGGTGACGTATTCGTCATTGGGGAGGAGGGTGGGGGGAGGATTTTATATTGGTTTTGTTTATATATTTGTACATATCTGTATATATTTCATTATTTTTCTGTTTACATTCTTATCCTGTAGTATTAGTATTATTGTTTTATTAAATCTGTTAGTTTATTTTCCAACCCGTAAAGTCTCTCTCCCTTATTCTCTTTTCTCTTCCCTTCTGGGGAGGGGAGAGGGGTTAATAGAGAGTATCTGTCCAGGATTTAGTGGCTGGCCCAGCCCTAAACCACGACAGGTAATGAGGTTCTAGTGGACACTGGTGCACAATGCACACTAATACCATCAAACTGTAAAGGGACAGAATCCATTTGTATTTCTGGAGTGACTGGGAGATCCCAAGAACTGACTTAATTAGAGGCTGACATAAGCCTGACGGGGAAGGGGTGGCAAAAGCATCCTATCGTGACTGGTCCAGATGCTCCATGCATACTTGGCATAGACTATCTTTGGAGAGGGTATTTCAAAGACTCAAAAGGGTACCAATGGGCATTTGTTATAGCAGCTGTAGAGAATGAGGATATTGCACAGCTGTCTACCTTGCCTGGTCTATCAGATGATCATTGCACTGTGAGTCTGCTGGGAGTTGAGGACGAAAAGGTGTCCATTGCTACTACAACAGTGCACCAACGTCAATATTGCACTAACCGTGACTCTCTAATTCCCGTCCATACACTGCTCCGTCAATTGGAGAGCCAAGGAGTGATCAATGACTCACTCACCCTTTAATAGTCCCATATGGCCAGTGCCAAAGCCTACAGGGGAATGGAGATTGACTGTAGACTTTTGTGCCCTGAATTAAGTTACGCCACCACTGAGTGCTGCCATGCCAGACATGATAGACTTGCAGTATGAACTGGAGTCAAATGCAGCTAAGTGGTATGCCACAATTGATATTGCTAATGCATTTTTCTCTTTGCTTTCACCTGGAGAGGTGTGCAGTATGCCTGCAACCGACTGCTCCAGGGGTGGAAACACAGCTTTACCATTTGCCATGGACTGATACAGACTGCACTGGAGAAAGGTGGAGCTCCAGACCATCTTCAGTACATTGACGACATCATCGTAATGGGTGACACATCAGAAGAAGTCTTTGAGAAAGGGGAGAAGGTAATTCGAATCCTTCTGGAAGCTGGTTTTGCCATCAAACGAAGTAAGGTCAAAGGACCTGCGTGAGAGATCTCATTTTTAGGCATAAAGTGGTAAGATGGGCGTCGTCAGATCCCCATGGACATGACTAACAAAATAACAGCTATGTCTCTACCAACTAATGAAAAGAAGACACAAACCTTCTTAGGCACTATGGGTTTCTGGAGAATGCATATTCCAGGTTACAGTCAGATTGTAAGCGCTCTTCATGAAATGACTCATAAAAAAAATTATTTTAAATGAGGTTCTGAGCAACAACAGGCCTTTGAACAAATTAAACGGGAGATTGTTCATGCAGTAGTCCTGGGACCAGTCCAAACAGGACTAGATGTTAAAAATATACTCTATAACTTAGCTGGGGAGAATGGTCCTACTTGGATTCTCTGGCATAAGGTACCAGGGGAAACTTGAGGTCGACCTCTAGGGATTTGTATTTGAGCCTATAGAGGATCAGAGTCTTGCTATACTCCAACTGAACAAGAGATACTGGCAGCATATGAAGGAGTTCAAGCTGCTTCAGAAGTAATTAGTAGTGAAGCACAGCTCCTCCTAACACCCTGATTGCCAGTGTGGAGTAAATGGGTCGCAATGAGCTTGAAAAGCTGGACTGGCAACATAAAGGTGAATTATTTTTAGCTCGGTGGGCCCATGACAATTCAGGACATCAAGGAAGAGATGCAACATATCAATGGGCTCGTGACGGAGGGGTGGATTTGATTATGGACACTATTTCACAGGTTATTCAGAAATGTGAAACATGTGCCGCAATTAAACAAGCCAAACAGTTAAAACTTCAATCGTATGGGAGAAGGTTGTTGAAATATAAGTATGGGGAGGCCTAGCAAATTGACCTTATCTCACTTCCACGCACTCGCCAATGTAAATGCCATGTGCTTACAATGGTGGAAGCAAGCATGGGATGGTTGGTAACCTATTCTGTGCCCCATGCTACTGCCCGAAACACTATTTTAGGCCTTGAAAAGCAAGTCTTGTGGCGACATGGTACTCCAGAAAGAATCTAGTTGGACAATGGGTCTCATTTCCAAAACAATCTCATAGACAATTGGGCTAAAGAGCATGGGACTGAGTGGATATATCACATCCCTTATCATGCACCAGGTAGGGGAAAAGTTGAATGATGAACTGGACTATTAAGGAGTACACTGATCAATGGGTGCTGGGACATTTAAAAAATTGGGATGAATATTTAGCAAAAGCCACCTGGTTAGTTAACACCGTGGGGGTCTGTCAATCAGGCTGGGCATGCTCAATCAGAACTTCTACATACAGTAGAAGAAGACAGAGTCCCTGTGGTGCATGTAAGGAATGTGTTGGGAAAAACTATTTGGGTTACTCTTGCCGAAGGTAAAGGCAAGCCCATCCATGGGACTGATTTTGCTCGGGGACTTGGGTGGATCTGGTGGGTGATGCAGGATGATGGGGAAGTTTGATGTGTGTCTCAAGGTGATTTGATTCTGGGTGAGAATAGCCAATAATTTGAACTGTAGGATGCTGGTTATTATATGATACTGCTTATCATCATTTCTCCAGTTATATATTACAGATCAGCATCTATACTACAGACCATGAACATGGACTGCGTTGGATACACCGACTACGAGCTCCAGATGCACAACACATCATCCTGATGCACCTAACTTCATCCATCCATCCCATCATATTGAGGCCTAGTCCTGATCTGCTGACTGAGAAACTTCCACACAGCTTCACCTATGCTGAAAAACTGTCGTAACAGATGGAACTCACTGGTTTTGGGCTCGATGAACACAAAAGATGGCCCACAGATTAAGGGAATTATATCTCTGTGTAGATATGCATATATTGATAAACAGAAAAGTAATACTGACTTGCATGTGACGTAAATGTTGTAGGATAAGGGGTGGAATACTGTCCTGATTTAGTGGGACAGAATT
>NW_010178146.1:30272-32724 GCF_000695765.1 Mesitornis unicolor | reverse complement strand
TGCTCAGTTATGTACTGGGCCTAAACCACGATAAAACCGAAGTCTCATTCTTGGGCAGTCGCTCTACATACACAAGTAGTAGAGTTAGAGCATAAGCCAGTGATTGAATATCAAGGTAAATTGAAGTATCCTGGGTCTGTATAGATTTTGTTTTAACTGTGAATAAGGAGAGAAGAAGGAAGCAGCAATCCTACTGGAGAGTTGTTGTTGCTGCTGCTGCTTTTGATGTGGTCTTCCCCTTAAGCTAGATGAGAACATTGACTGTGTTACATTTCAGTATGCTCTAGAAAACTGAATGCCTGGTGACATTACTGTGGATGTTATAGTTTTATTAGAGAAGTGTATGTAATTATTCTGCATACCGTTATCATCATAAAAGGCTTCAGACAGAAAAAATCTGTTGATGTGTAGTATTCATTTTGAAAGAGTGCACATGCATATAATTATCTGGAAATTTTATTTAAGACTTTGGAATAACTGAAATCTGGATGCATCTCATACTTTCCATCCCAAAGTTTGATTTGAAAATGAGTATTTTATTTGCCAGTAAAATCTATCTTTCTGTGCAAAAGGAAAAAAAAAACAACCCCAAAACCACAACCATTGCTGCTTTCTATGTTGGACTAAAGTTACCTTGAGCATTTCATTACCCCAGCCTGACATTTCAGCACTTCAAGAACAGAAATATTCTGGCAGAGTAGCAAGCACAGTTGGTTTTCAGTAATGTGTTATATTTGTGATAATGGATTCTCAAATATGTCAGTGCACAATCTCAAGCACTGTACACGTATGTAAAGAAGACGAAAGGAGATTCACAGGACTTGTTTGACAATATAGTTTCAGTGAAGTTGAAAGATGGGTACATTCTCCAAGTCACCAGCAATTAAAATATAATTTGTTCTTTGTTTTATTGACAATATGAGTCTTCCAGAGGTAAAATAAGGGGATATATAGTATTAGCTTTTTTTCCCCTCCACTAGAGCCATACAGGCTCTTTTAAAGGTGTTTTAGGAAAAATGCCTTTTCACTTCTGTTACACTGACCCTTGAATCTTCAAGGGCTAAGTAATATTCTCTTATCTTGAGAGCAAAATCCCTGAGGCATATTTTCTGGCATATCTCTGTGGAAATTACTGAGTTGCTAGAGAAAGATAAACACATAATCATGCTGTTCAAGAAGCAAATGATATTTTCATAATAAGGTTATGCCTATCTAAAAGTTGCAACTTATTGCAATACTTAACACAACCATTTCCATATATATTTTCTAAAAATACTTGAAAAAAAACCTAAAAAAAACCATCCTAAATGTTATTCTAAAAATACTTGAAAAAATTTATGATGACTTTTAGGATTCATTAAGATGTTTCTAACTTCATTATGAAGATGGGAAAACTAAGGCTAAAGCATTGCATGTTTTTTCAAAGGCAAGAAAAGTAGTGGGATTTGAATGTGAACTTTTGACATCAGCTTGGGTATCTATTAAAGCTCTTACTCTAATGGGTGTATTAAACTCAGCATTCCAGAAAATATTCTAATTTCCATGCTATTGCTTAATGTAGTACTATAATAAAAGCCTAACTTTGGCACTGTAAGGTCAGTCTTACAGCAGGGAAGTTGAACTGGTGGTTGACATGTGTTTGACACATCTGGATTCAAGTCCTCTGTATATTTGATGCTTTATTTTCTCAGAAAGCTGTTTAGTCCCTATGAAAGGGTGCAAGTAGAACTAGGCATTAGATCCAAAAGTGTGATCCACAAGTCTACGTGCAAGTTTTTAGTAATTTTTTCTTTTTTGGCAATAAATTGTTCAGTCCCTACAGGTCTGCCCAAAAGTCTTTCTGTCTTGTTAGTGCAGAGATGTTCAGGGCTCGAGTCTTGCCAATATTCAAAACTAAAACTTTTGCAATTTCTACCATCTTTCTTTCCAGGCACCATCTCCTGTGGGGCCTGGTTGTGCAGGCATGTTTTTCAGTATTCTGAAGCAAACCTATGGAATTGAACTTCATACACAATACATTAATGACTACTTCTCTCTCCCCTATTGCCACCCCCGCCTTTCTCTGTTGAACCAAGTGTAGTGAATGTGACAGTCTAACTGGGGAATGGAATGGAAGACTTGAGTTTGATTTTCTGCTCTTACAGGCAGAACTATTTCCATATTTTGAATTAAAATTATTGGAGAAATATTAATATTTATAACTTGAATATGGCATATAGGACTGCTATTTCAGGAATAGGTTCCTGCTGTTTCAGCAAACTTAATCACATGAGACTGTTCATAAATTTGTGACTTTTACTATTAAAGTCAGAATAATGCTGAATACCTCACTGCTTTTTAGTAATTCACTTTTCTCTATGATAACTCTTCTTGGAGAGGTTTATTCATTAAGCTGGGCAGCTTACTGATTTTAAACTTGTGTTTTGTTTCGTGTTACATACATTACTACCTA
>NW_010178146.1:20272-25272 GCF_000695765.1 Mesitornis unicolor | reverse complement strand
CTGATATGGTTCAGAACTGGCATACCCCATTTATGTAATGAGCTTAGATCATCAGGTGTATACTTAAGTTTGCGCTTAGCTACAAAAAGAGTTGGGCAGACTTTGTAAATTATTCTGTTCTTGTGCCACTTGGAGCATGACTGAGATATGCTCCACTTCTTTCTTACTTTTCACTTAGCTAAGAGTGCACTTTATAGTAATAAATACTGCATGTAATTTTCTTTTGTTAGAAGCTGTTCAAAACAAGTAGCAGGATTTAAGTGGGTACAAGACACCAATGCTATTATAATACAGAAAACCAGGTATAGCATTTTACCAGCCATTGCGGTTGAGAACTTAAAAAATGACAAACTATGAGAAAAAAAAGTGTGATCTAAAAATTATCTGGTTTGCCGAACTCATCTTCTTTCAGTAAAAGAAAATACATGAAACATGTCCTCCACATGGTATCGAAAACTTTTTTATAATACATGTCTGAACTGGTAAGCAGCAATGGAAAATGACCTTACTTAAGTTAGATGGTGAGAAAGGTTAAACAGATAAGAGGTAAGAACAGAAAGCAAGTCGTCTGGCCCGTGTGCTTGCTGCTGTTACTTTCTCCTTGCATTATGATCCACATTGATGTGCCAGCTGCACAATTGCTCATTTCAAAAGCAAAAATGCTATTTTTTTCTTTTCAATCCTAACAATGAAATGCAATATTAATGGCCAATTTCTATTTTCCTTTCAATCATACCTATTCTACAGTAACATGAATGTTCAAACATAGTGCTGCTAAGACTATTTTCACAGGAAACCTTCAGAAGATTCAGTTTTAACTCCTTCACAGCTGGATACAGATAGAATCACAGAATCCTAGAATGTATTGGGTTGGAAGGGACCTTTAAAGATCATCCAGTCCAACCTCCCTGCAGTAAGCAGGGACAAAGTTACTAGTCAAGTTGCTCAGAGCCCAATCAAGCCTGACCTTGACTATCTCCAGGGATGGGGCCTCCATTACCTCTGTGGACAACCTGTTCCAGTGATTTATCAACGTCGTATTAAAGAACCTTTCCCTAATATCCAACCTAAATCTACCCTTGTCTAGTTTAAAACCATTACCCCTCATCCTATTGTTACATGCCCTAGTGAGCAGCTGTTAGAGGCTTTCTTAGAGGCTACCTTTCAGGTACTGGAAGGTCACTATAAGGTCACCCCAAAGTCTTCTCTTCTCCAGGCTGAACAACCCCAATGCTCTCAGCCTGTCTGTGTAGGAGATGTGGTCCAGCCCTTTGATCATCTCTGTGGCCCTCCTCTGAACCCACTCCAGCACTTAATGTCCTTTTTGTGCTTGGGACTCCAAAGCTGGACAGAGTACTCCAGGTGAGGTCTCACCAGATCAGAGCACAATGGCAGAATCAACTCCCTCAAACTGCTGGCCACGCTTCTTTTAATGCAGCTCAGGATGTGGTTAGCCTTCTGGGCTGCAGATCCATATTGGTGGCTCATGTTCAGGTTCTCATCTTCTATTACTCCCAGGTCCTTTTCCTCAGGGCTGCTTTCCAGCACATCATCTCCCAGCCTGTACTGGTTACAAGGCTTGTCCTGACCCAGATGCAGGACCCTGCACTTGGCCTTGTTGAACCTTATGAGGTTCACCTGGGCCCGCTTCTTCAGCTTGCTCAGGTCTCTCTGGATGGCATCCCTTCCCTCTGGCACATTAACCTCACCACCCAGCTTGGTATCATCAGTGAACTTGCTAAGAGTAAGTCTCGCTGTCAGTATCATTAATGAAGATATTAAACAGCAATGGTCCCAGTACAGACCCTCGAGGGACACCACTTGTCACCGTCATCCATCTTGACATCGAGCCATTGACCACTACTCTCTGTATGCGACCATTGTCGTGTCTTAGGGCTAGTGCGTAACTGAGCACTAGCACTACCCCCAGAAAGGGGCTAGTCAAAGTAAGGACTGGGAGGGCTTCTCACCACTTAAAAAAGGTCACAGGCAAAAGACAGACTCATCATAAAGAATAAAAACAAAACAATTCTAATTTGTTACCAACATCAGAGTAGAACAATGGGAGATACAACCAGATCTTAAAGTCAAAACACCTTCCCCCCATCCCTCTCTTCTTCCCAGGCTCAGCTTTTGTTCCCGTTTCTTCACTTCCTCCCCCCACCTTTGCCTTGAGGTGCAGGGGGATTGGAGTGGAGTTGCAGTTGGTTTTGTGCCATGTGCTGCTCATGGGAGGGAGGACTTCACCCAGCTTCTCTCTCTGCTTCCATGTGATGTCCTTTTCACAGGAGAAAAAGTCCTCAAAAGTCCAATACGATTCTACCCACAGCTGTAGTTTCCCTCATGTACAAAACTGCTTCAGCCCAAGTCCACAAAGCTCCAATCTGAGTCTGCCCATGGTCACAGTTCCCTCACACATGAACTGATCCAGCACACACTGCCCAGAGTCACAGCCTCTTCAGGGGCAGCCACCTACTCATGTGGCCCTGCCCCACCACTGAACCTCCACGAGCTGGGCGGCGGGCCAGTTGACCTGGCTCCCGCCACGGGTTGCAAAAGGGGAACCTGGGCTCTGCATTCTCCTCCTCCCCCCCACCCTCTTTTTCTTTCCTTCAACCAACCTTGGTGTTCTTCAAAGTTGTTTTCCTCAGGCCCCACTCCTTTCTCTGCTGCAGGTCTCTTCTGATGGTTCTGAAGAGTTCTCGGCTCTCTCTCTTTTTGGGCTGGAGCTGCAGTGGGGCTTAAGCTTCAATTGGTGTCGGACTGGCCTGTCCAGGCAGGACAGGGCAGGGCAGAGCCGGGGCCGTGCTGATCAGGGCTGGTGCGAGAAAGGGAGAGCATGCCCTGCACCCACCTTAAATACATGAATTCACAGGGGCGCCGATTGGCTTGGCCCTGGTCAGATGTGGGTCTGATATTGAAAAAGGGGGAGTTTTACAGGTAGCTTCTTAATGGGCCGTCTCCATAGCCCTTCCCCCATTACCAAAGACAACCAAAAACCCCTTACAGAAAACCCAATGCAACCATCCAGCCAATTCCTTATCCACTGAACAGTCCACCCATCAACTCCATACCTCTCTAACTTAGAGAGAAGGATACTGTAGGGGACTGTGTCAAAGGCCTTGCAGAAATCCAGATAGGTGACATCCATAGCTCTTCCCTCGTCTACTGATTACCCCATTTTAGAAAGCCACTAGGTTGGTCAGGCAGGACTTGACCTTAGTAAAGCCATGGTGGCTGTCTCGAATCACCATGTGCATTAGCATTGCTTCTAGGAGGATCTGTTCCATGATCTTTCCAGGCAGAGATCTTCTGTCCTTATCATTAACTTCTTTAGAATGTGGTGGTTGTTTATTGTTTACAGTTGAGCTTGACTGTCATAGACCCTGCTGCACTAAATGAGCTCCTGCAAAAAACAGCATTTGTAAGACAAACTCCTGATAGTACTAAGTTGGGTTTTTTTTTTATGTACCTTCCCAGCTAAGCACAGAGATGGGAGTATGAAGTGATCTGGTAATTTTAAAGATGTGTATAAAAATAAAATTTTAAATATGACATATAAATAATTACATCTTTTATCCACTATGTGATAAAAACGGATGTTTTGTTTGTTATTATGGTATGACATGAGATAAATGAAACTTTGGGCATGGAGATTTTGAAGGTATTTTTTGTTTGTTCTACTTTGTGATGGCAAAAAGGTTACTTTAAAACTGGGTTATCTGGACATTTCAGTTGTAAACTGATGTGCATGGTCTAAATGGTGGGGCAGGACATGATCCAACCAGCATTCCCAGCTGCTTTGGAAATATGTAGTTTTCAGAGGATCTAAAATGATGATAAAGTTGCTTAAAATGTGTTCCTTTTCCCAGCTGTGCCAGGATATATTATGCAAGATGAGTAAAGGTTTCCATTTAGATTCGTGGTTAGTGACTGCATTGCCTAACAGATGTCACCTAGCCAATACTATTCTGAACTTACATACTTATGTCACTGAAGGTTTTCATATAGGGCTTTTCATTTTTACCTCTTCCAGAAGAAGGAGGTCTCAGTTTGCCTCAAAAAAATTACTGGTACAATAATTGGCTTTCCACATATTCCACTACACGGGCCATGGCTGAGCAGGGTTTGAAGCAGTAAACCAAAAGGGAAAAGAAGGCATTCTTGCTACCTGGTTACATTTAGATGAAACAGGTGGTGCTCACTGGCAGTGTCTGAAGTTCATGTGTGTGACAGCCACTAGTGCTTTGTGCTTGTGCTTGTCCTCAGGGTGTGAAAACTCCAGCTGACTTACTGTAGTGTGTAGCACTGGAGAGCAGCACTTGGTCCTGCACCTGTGGATGTCAATGTTTTCGTTAACTTCCCTGGACCACCCCTGTTGCTAGATAGCCTTGTCTAATTGCTTCTTCCCAAATTTGAGACTTTCAGAAATGCAGAGCAAATGCTTTTCCATTCTTGTAGCCAACTTAGTGGTTTAATTGAGCTCAGATAATGTCCAAAACTTTGGTCATTAGCAGACATGAATGCAGGTCTTAAATTTCCCTTTTGACAGTATGAGTGGATTCTGTGCTTTGGCATGTTTCTGCAAAAGGCATCCAGCAATGTGACCTGAGCACACAGCTGATAGTCTTCTTCATAATGAATCAAGCCTTGATTTTAGTAGCTGATTTTTTTTTTTTTGAATTTTTAGTTTGTGGAAATATGGAGTGCAGGTGTTCAAGAATCATTACAAGGCAAATAATTTTTCTGTACTGTCTGTACTGTTAGCTAGAAATCCTTTTACTCACTCTGGCCACCTTATGTGTAAATTCTTATGCTGTTCCTGTTTCGGTCAGGAACTTGTGTCCAAAACCAGGAGTTCTATTGATGCAGAACATAATTTAACAACATTTCAAATTTGTTTCAGGTTTGTTTTTGCTTGGATCCAAGCATCCAATATATAGAGTTAGGTGGTGTCATGCAACATCCTTTTCTTCAATTAAAAAAATTAGTTCAAAATT
>NW_010178146.1:0-20245 GCF_000695765.1 Mesitornis unicolor | reverse complement strand
CCTTTCGTGGCTATGAATGCAACCAGAAAACCTGCACTCTTGAATTACCTCCAGCGTCAAATGCATAATGTAACAGCTTCCCTCCTGATTTCCAAAGTCCGGCTCTCTGGGGGTATATCTTTATTGTTGCACTGTTTCTTGTAGCCCTACAGGCTAACAGATCAATTCATCCTTCAAAGCATCCTATCACCTGTCAATATGAAATTCTAGAAATTACTGAAGTGGGACGGCTGCAAAGCATCTAAGAAACATTCCCTATTGATTGGTTCATTACTCCAGAGTATGATAAACTTGTTTAAGAAAAATTGACCTGGTAAATTGATTTTTTTTTAATCAAGGAATCACATGAATGTAATTTAAGTAACAATATTTTTTGCACTGAATAATGTATAATATATACCTGCTGTGTGTGCACATGAAGAATAATAATAATTAAAAAAAATTATGGAGGGAATTTATACAGAAGAACTTTTCCTCTAAGATTTATGGGTTGTTTTGCAAGTTCTTCCAAACATCTTTTTTATTGTTGAATGCAATTTTTTTGTTTCTTTCTTTAATTAAATGAAGTTCCAATATTTAATGAATGAACTAATTCTCCTGGGATGCACTAGGTCATTTGGGGTATGAGCTGTATCCATCTTATTTGTCCAAATTAAGATATGATTTTTGACGATGAGTTCTTTGTAATGCAGATAATGAAGGGAAATGAAATGTATAACTTGGAAAGTATCTAATTTCATCTCTACTGCATCCATACTCTTGCTGCTCTGTTTTTATTCTATGGGAGTTAAAAGCACTCAGCCCAGGCTATATTGACCATAATCTTTTGCACAGCAGTGCTGTGAAGGGCTCTTTCACACTCAGGGCATGAAAATGGTCAAAGACTTAATAGAATAGTTAGAAATAAATTTCTCCCCATCTTGCCATTTTCTCCTGCCCCTTTTTAGATTTTAAAACCGTATAAGAGTGAATTAAGATCAAACCTAGAAATTGTGTTCTTATTCAGAAAATGTTAAGAATTTGCCACAGAATATCTGTGTTCTACAAACCCGTCCTGCAAATCCAGTGCCCATCATTCCCTTACTCTAATGCATGAAATCTAACTCTAAGGAATGCAGCACAGAAAGACCTTTCAATCTGCTGAAATCTGCTAAGAATCGGTGGGGCTTTTTTTGTTCATTTTTAAATCCTGTTATGTCCATTTCTGTCTTTAGTCCTTGGTCATTTAGTAATTTTTTAATTTGTTTGTTTAGATTCTGCTAAGATGTGCCAAGGAATGACTGCATGCTTGTGGGAGTCTCCAGTGTTACTGGGTAGGTCTATTTTCCAACTGCTAATATTTTTGCTTCAAAATTTAATACATTGATTATCCATGAATGTATTGAAGTTGAGTGAAAAAGACAGTAGTACCAGAACACATGCACAGCTTCAAGTTGTCAGTTCTGTTATTAAAATAGAAGTCTCGTGTTTTGAGTGTTTTTAAGATAGAATGTGGGCTCTTTTCAATGCAAGGCCATGCTTTCAGCAAAATTGTTAATTATAGATCATAATAAGCTGTTAGGAGTGAAACACAAATATAATTTGAAAGTGAAATGAGGCACAGTACATAGATAAAGCAATTGTTTATTTAAGAGGTGATTAGCAGCAGCAAAACAAGCAAAACTGATACTTGAACCTGAAAGAAATTATACCCATTTGAAATCGTTAAACTATTTGTTATTTGTGCATTGCAACTTAATGCAAAGGTGAAAGCATGATCATATGAGTTTTCTCTCCAGTGTGCTAAGTAGCTCAGTGGATGTACGTCGTGTTTGAACTACCATCATGTTATAAGAAAAGCCTATCAAAAGGATAAAAAAGTGAGTGCTTCAGTTTCACAGAGGAAAGCAACTGAGGTTTAAATTGTTCTATGCCATGGTAGACTGTAAGCTTCTAAAAGGCACTGTAATCACTGAATGAACAAAACAGTTTGCCTCGGGTAATTACGCCTTTCAGTTTCTTTCACTTTAAAGTTTATTTCCATTTATTTGCCATGTCAGAGCATTAATCTCAGTGCAAAACACTGTGATTTTCTGCAAGGATAAATGAGCCCAGAAACATTCTGAGTTCAGATCAAGCTGAATGCCATGATGGTAATCCAATCTAATTTTACATTTAAATCAGTGCTTAACTGGCTGTTTAATCTGGCTCTGATGGGACAGCAATTTCATTTGAAATGCAAAACTTTTCTCATACACCACTAGGATAGTCGCTTTATAAAGTCATAGGATAGGTAGACATTAAGTACATATCCGTGAAGTCACAAATCAGAGCTATGCGAATAGTTTGGTGAAGTGTTAAATGGCCTACATTGCTATACTTTGAGGTTTCTCCTCCTCATAAGCACATCCACTTTTAGAGTTTTTTGAATGCTGTGTGACTGTAAGAAGCTTCCGTGCTAAAACATCTGTGAACTCTTAAAATAAAAGCATAAAAAGACACCTCAGAAAATAACCTTTACGTGACCTTAATTCTTCCCTAACATGTAGTTTACTCTTTGTGATGACTGTGTACTCCTTCCCTGCTTCTGTTTCAGCATCTTTATAGGCATATGTGTTGTGGACACTTTCTTCTCCTCCCTCAAACCTTTGAAAATAAACCAAAGTACTACCTATGAATTCTGGTTTTTCTCCTAAGATGCATAACATTAATTTTGAAAGGAAGATGCCATAATTTAGCTCCCATTCATTAAGTATTCTACATAAAGTAAAAATTATAGTAACTTGAATATCTTAGACTAAAAAACTACATCTTTCTATCTTAGAGAGGCCAGCTTTGTAAACATATTATGTCTTCTTGTTATGCCTGCATCCTTGATCCTGGAGTGTTAGTAGCTCAACAATATTCCTCTTTCTATTTTAAGTACAGAGTAAGCTTAAGCTGTTTTTAAATCCCCTCTGAAGACACATCTTCAGGGTTCACCTGGAAAGGCTCCTGTGGGTTTTTTACTCGGCCCAATGAGGTGCTACAGGGAAAAATGTAATGTATTGTGATAAACTACACTAACCAGACAAAGAAAAGCAAAGAAAGCTGGCATCAACTGATAACAAGAGAAATACTGGTGTCATACATCTCACAGAAAGGTAGGAGAGAACTTGGAAATAAGATGTAGTGTATGGGTACTAGACAAGTGTGTTAGTGTAACTTGTGTATGAAATTGTTTTGATCACTCTTGATAGGGTTAAATTTTCATCTGTGTACTAAGAAAGGCAAGCAAACAAATTAAGACTTGATGTGTCATGAAAATGTGATAGTGTTGAAAATATTTTCCATGAAATGAATAAATAGAACCCAGTTACTGAATGTTAATTCATAAAGATGATAGAAGCAGTGAATAAGTCACTGAGAAAGCTAAAACAGCATAAAATGGAAGATGAAAAGGATACTACAACCATGAATGTGAGTGTTTATTTTTGCTTTTGAATTCACCTAGTATCATGTTAACTATATTTCTCCATATGGACCTAAGATACAAAATTTTTGCAAATACGGAATTTTGATTAAAAAAATACTTACCCAGCTTTAACAAGAAAGACCTTGCTTCAGTATCTAGGTCTAAAGATTGTAAGGATGTAGATATTCTTAGTTCTGTTTACAATGTCACAATATTGTAAAATAAGAAAAATAAAAATTGTACTGCTAGATGCTGTGATGCATCCCTATCCATATTACAAACTGTGAGAATGCTTTGCAGTAGTTTTAAATGTGACAAATATTACTTGGAATTTCAGGCAAGAAACTGCAGGCATTTTATACACTTAGTCCTGTACTTTGATGTTTTATTTTTATCTAGTCTGTCCACATCCCTTTCTCCCTAGCTCTTAACAAGGTTCTCTATATTTAACCTTCAGGGATTTCTAGGGTTCATCTGATACAACAAAAATCACCGTAGCAGACTCATCAAAGTATCCTGTGGTTTCTGACCATTTACCTGCTGAATTTGTGTGCCTGAAAAACAATGCAGAGCTGTCCAAATTCCTTGTATCTGTGGCTGTCTCTCTTTCCCGTGACAGTTGCATTGAGACAACTCATCTTCATTAGAACTCTGACTCATAATGCAAATAATTGTGTCAGGAAGTGAAACACGGTCCATGAGCAAACCTGCCTCTAATACATGTCCCAGTATATGCTAAACACTGTAATAAATGATTCACTGGAGTACATACATATGTCCACAAGTTGATGAGTGATGAGGCAAGACACAGATGGTTCTCTTCTTTTATGCACTTGGTTTCCATTGTTGGTTTTGGTGAGAGCGAAATTTTATTTTTAAAGAAAGTAGGGAGACTGAATGATAAGCTGTTGTTGTTGTTGTTGTTTTTGTTGTTGTTATATTATCAAATAATAATAATAACTTTGTACTTCTGTCAGTATCATCTGTCTTGTACTTTCTGGGCAATTGTCATAGTTTAGGCCCAGTGTGTAACTGAGCACTATGATGCCCCAAAAAGAAAGCTAGTCAAAATAGGGATTTTTTTTTTTAAAAAGGTCATGGACAAAAGACAGACTCATCATAAGGAGAAAAAGCAAAACAATTTTAATTTCTTACCAACAACAGAGTAGAACAATGGAAGATACAACAAGATCTTAAAGTCAAAATACCTTCCCCCCACCCCTCCCTTCTTCCTGGGCTCAGCTTTTTCTCCCAGTTTCTTCACCTCCCCCTGCTTTGCCTTGAGACGCAGCAAAGATGGGAGTGGGGGTTGCAGTCAGTTTCGTGCCATGTGGACCTTCAGGGGTAGGGAAGACTCTGCCCAGCCACTGTGCTTCCACGCAGCACCCTTTCCACAGGAGAAAAAGTCCTCAAAAGTCCAATACACATTTGCCCATAGCTGTAGGTTCCCTCAAGTACAAAACAGCTTCAAGCCCAAGTTCACAAAGCTCCAATCTGGGTCTGTCCATGGTCACAGTTCCCTCACACATGAACTGCTCCAGCACACACTGTCCAGAGTCACAGCTTCTTCAGGGGCAGCCACCTGCTCATGTGGCCCTGCCCCACCAGTGAACTTTGTGAGCTGCAGGCCAGTCGACCTGGTTCTCGCCACTGGTTGTACAAAGGGAACCTCTCCTTCTCTCCCCTCCCCTTTCTTTCCTTCAACTGACCTTGGTGTTCTTCAAAGTTATTCTCCTCAGGCCCCACTCCTTTCTCTGCTGCAGGTCTCTTCTAATGGTTCTGAAGAGTTCCCAGCTCTCTCTCTCTCTTTCGGGCTGGAGCTGCAGTGGGGCTTAAGCTTCAGTTGGTGTCAGGCCGGCGCCACCCGCACCTGAAGCCATGCTGATGGGGGCAGGTCCCAGAGAGAGAGAGCATGCCTTGCATCCCCCATAAATACATGAATTCGCAGAGGCGCTGATTGGCTTGGCCCTGGTCGGAGGTGGGTCTGATATTGAAAAGGGGGACCTTATCAGGTAGCATCTCGAAGGGCCATCTCCATAGCCTTTCCCACATTACCAAAAACAAAATCAAAAATACCTCACAGAAAACCCAATACAGTGACCAGAACTGTTGAAATGTATTTTTAATTCAATACTGGTAAAATTATTTTTGTGACATCTCTGACTGGGTTTCATGCTTCCAACATGAAAAGCCAAGTTAGAAATATAACCTTCCGACATAATACAGTTTGGCTCATTATGTGTGTTTGTAGCTGACGTTAAATGCTCCAATGATTTTTCTTAAATTAAATGATAACCTACTCCTCCTGACCCTTTACACAGAGGTCATTACTCATTTTATTAGGCAGATCTTCTGCATCATACATAAATAATCCATTTAAAAAAATAAATAGGGATTCAAAAGACATTTCTCTGAGATAATGTTGAAGGGATGGTGTATCCTAAAACAAATGAGTGGAGTCAGAGGTGGTACTGTATTTAAAAAAAACTGCAATGAAGCTATTTTGCGGTTTTTCAAGTTGCTATTATTCTGTAGTGGTGGAAATTGATGTTTCAGAAATATGTTAGGAAGGAAGCATCGCGTAAACCAGAACTGAAGTTTTAGTGTACTTTTTCTTCTTTTTATTTATGACAAAATCTTAGTTCACAGATATAAATGTACATTTCCTTGCATTCTGAATGCAAAACTGAGTTGTGCTTAGGATAAATTTCATCAAGTTTTTTTCTTCCCTACTCCTACAGCCCTTATAATTATATACTTTCTGTCCTCATTTGACAAAATAAGCTTGAATGTGCATTAAAAATGTGATGATAAAAAAATGATTAGCTTGTGGTTAACTGGAAGTGTGTTGTAGGTGGACAGATATGTTCTCCAAATGGATTATGGCAAGGATCTTCAAAGCAGAAAGTGGGAATTAGAGGCTCAAAATTCTATTGATATTCAACTGGAGTTGGACCTTTAATTCCCATGGAAATTCTATCTATCTGCAATTGAATTTTAAATGGTAGATAGTGGGAGAAGAAATATAAAACACCCTTAAAATGTTGCCCATCCTGCTGCCCAGAATCACACCAGTATTATTGCGACCTCTGTCCTCTTGTCTCTAATCTATCTGTTTTGCTATTACAGTGTTCACTATTCACTACAATAATGTGAGCAATAGGAACACCAGCGAATTTGAATTTTATATATCTTTCTCCAAATTGAGGGAATTGTGAGGCAAAACGGCCAACATAAATACAAACTGTTGGCCGACAAGGACTCATTACCGTTGTGC
This sequence comes from Mesitornis unicolor, assembly GCF_000695765.1. Lineage (NCBI taxonomy): Eukaryota > Metazoa > Chordata > Aves > Mesitornithiformes > Mesitornithidae > Mesitornis > Mesitornis unicolor. The sequence continues at coordinate 13,535 of NW_010178146.1, read as the reverse complement.
ACTTTGAATAACCCAAGAAATATTCAGACTTTCCTTGGAAAAGCCATTAGAGAAGTTGAGTTTTTATAAAAGGAAGGAGTTGGCTGCTTGAACTTGTTTTCATTGCAGAGAAGAAAATGAAGTCATTGATATGTTGTTAAGCAAATCAGCCGAGATGGCTTCAGTACAAATATCAAAGATGGATTGGCTTGTTATTGAAGTGAAGAAAAATAATATGAGCTGGACTTTGGTCAAACTGAAGAAAATGAGAAGATTAGCCAAACTTGGGGTATTTCTATTTATTCTTTGAATTCCTTATTGTATTAATTGTATTCATTATTCATTCTATTCCTTTTTCTTCACTCCTTCTTTAAAGTTCATGATATTTAGGTGAGCTTTAAGTTTTCTAGCCTACTAATTTATTATTTTTGACAATCTGGGAAATTATCAAGACTAATTATATAAGTAGGTGGCTTTTCCATGTACTTGTTTTTTCTTACAGACATATAATTGTGTGAGTGGTTTTGCCTGGAACACTCCACCCTTCACCTAGTGTCAAGGAGTTGAAAAGAACTAGGATCAATCACAGATGTATATATGTATTCTTGTTGCCTCTGCTAGTGTTTCTCTAAACATACCAACTGTTAAATCTGTTGAGCTTTGCAGAGAGAAAGGTGTATATTCCTCCTATTCTAAATCCACACTATGGTGAGGTGACAGTAATGAAGTCTACCTGGAAGACATGTGGTGCAACTGGATATCCCATTCTATTTTCTAAGTGTTTTGGGTAAAATTTTCAAATATACTGAAATGACCTTATCTCATTTTCAAAAGTGGCTTTCAGTGCATGAAGAGCTTACATTTATTGCATTTCTAAGAATCTCAGTAAGATTTTTTTTCCACATTAAAACAAAATGTTCATAATTATCTTTCTACAGGGTAACAGTAGGAGAAAAATCAGAAGTTATTTATAAATTTACACACATACATAAATAGTAAAATAATTTTAATATTATTTTTTGATTTTTAAATACTAATTTAAGGATCAAGTATATTCCTGTCATTAGCTAGATCTGTAAACTTACATGTGGATATTGCTTGTTATGAGTTAAGAAGTGTATGATAATATCAATAAACCATGTTCTTGGGGTATTCTAACTTCTTGTTTTGCATTATCTTATGTGTAGAGGAAGGGATTGATTCAAACAAATACAGCAACTAAATAGAACCCCAGAGCTTTTTTTTTTTCTTTTTAACTTATAAACCAGAGTTTAAGTTCTGTTAATTACTTAATTAATGTACCTAAAATGTGCTGCCACCTGGCTTTGTAGTAAAATATACTTCTTCTAATTAAGTGCAAGGCTCAGGGTTTGAGGCTGATTTGGACTTCAGGTTGCTGAACTGGCATGGCAAACATGACTGTTAAATAGGTGGCCATTTCCAGCCAAAGCAGGCTCATATCTCTTTGTCGCTTCCTATTGCTGATGACTTTGAGGCCTGCCATTGACACTAAGCCAACAGCTTGCTCCTGTTCCTTGTCAAAAGAACTCTGGAACAGGGTCAGATGGATATTGGTTTATAAATAGAGGGACCTTTTTGGCAGTTAGCATACTGAAAAAAATAGCTGGAACTGTGGAAGGAACAAAGACAAAGGGAAGAACAAAAGGTAAAAGAGACACCAGAGTTTAAACTGCATATAATCAGATTCTGGCTGTATGCTTGTTTCTGAATTTCTACCAAACTGGTTTTTTTTCCTATTGACAGTGTTTTGGTTTCTTAGTCAGAGCAGGCCATTAGACAAAGGGAATTCTGATGAAAAATAGTTGTAGGTACCTGCACAGGTACAAAGAACAAAAGAAAGCAATGATTATTTAATTAAATGTTTGAATTAAATGAATTTCCAAGTAATTTTCAATAAAATTAAATATAGACTCAAGGATAGAAGTGTTCTAATCAATATGACCAAGGTCAGGACATTTTAACTGAAGTTAAGCATTGAGACTCAGGTACACTTATAAATGCAATTTAAGGAACAATCAAACATACATATCCTATGTGGCAAAACAAGCATGAAATTCCTGTTCCTAATTACTCAATCCAGTTCTGTCACAGCTTGCCATTCTCTGAGTTAAAATTATGCAAAGGTATGAGAGTTCTGGCTGTAAATCAGACTGCTGCCATCTAAGAACGCAGCAATAATCAGTTGAGCACCTACTGTAGAGCTTTAACTTGCAAAAATGAACACTTGGGTGGTGTTTAACTACCGTTGCTGTGCTTTCCTCCTCCTACACAATTGCTGTACTTCTACTACCTACTGCTGTAAGGGTGTATGTAGATGGTTAGTCTTCCAGAGGACTGAGATACAGCACACCTTTTGAACAACTAGAACACCTCTCCTGAATATTTGTGTTTTGAACCATCAACTAGGACTGGAACAACAGAAAACTCCCCGTGTTGTAGTCTAGTTCACACAAGCACAGTGCGATTTGTTAACTGTGTTTTAAAAAATACCTATCAACCAGCAAGTTTAATGACACAAAGTTGAGAAGCCAAGTGGTTACAAGTTCTCGTGGTTTATGGGTTTGATAGTGGTTCTTTGATTCAGTTTCATACACTTCTATTGCAAAGACAAATAGCAATTATGATGTTTCTAAACAAAATTAGTTGTAGAGAGGGTTGGAGTTTTTTTGATCATGTGAATCAAACACTGCTGCTATCTGAGCTTCTGGCTCAAATATTTGTATTGTATGTTCATTATATGCAAAGCTGCTTAGGCATATATTTTTAGCAGTAAACTTATCTGTGGTGAAGTTAACAACTGTTGGCTTGTGAGAGCCAACAAAAAAAATATTTCCTCCCCAAAAAGGGGAGGAAATATCAACCTTTACTTCAGTTTTGGAGGGTACATAATCAGTTTCATTCCATATCAAAGATAGTACCAACAATTTAGTTAGTACCAACTTTCCTGATCCATCTATATGTATCTTTACTATTTTTGGCTGAATTCTTGTCTGTGTATCCTGACATGCCTGAACTGCTAACCTATTATGTCAAATTCTTATGACTTTTCAGTCTATATAGCAATAATAACTCTTGTTAACTACTTATAAACATGGTTGCATGATTCTAAGATTTAATAGCACATTAGTGGATGCTGGAAAATGGTATTGTAGTATGTAAAGGTATTGCAAGTTAAACTCACATTAGGATAAACACAAGGATGGAATTATTTAAGTTCTGGAACCAATTTTTCCCAAGGGAAGTATTTCCTCGGTTTTGAGGGAGGTTTTGTTGTTGTTATTGGTTCCTTACCTCCCAACTCCTGCAAGCCTTTTTAATTATTTTCATTAAAAAATTAAATTTAATTCTACTACCAGTAGACTAATTATCAATAGCCATCTTCATTCTCCTTTCTGCCCTCAAAGGCACCTGTAAAAAGCAAATCATGGTTCTTTCAAACGTAATTCAGTTATGGTTTGTAAGTGTATTATGTGTAAAGTATGTGTAAATTAAACTTTTAGTAAGAAAAAAACAGTTAAAGCTAGACTCCATGTCAGTCTTAAACAATCTTTCAAAAAATCTCATCAACTCTCTTAAAAGAAAAGCAAACAAAAACAACCTCTCAATAAACTCTCCACTGAGTAAAAAACATGAGTTACAGTGACATGCACAGTCCAGAGAACTTCTATAGTTGAAATGATGGGCATTTAAGATTTATTTTTGTAATTTTGTAAAGTTATGCAATTAATGGATACAATTTTTAGCACATTCTTTATTTATCTTTGGTTTTTAATCCTCTACAGTCTGGAACTTTATGTGCTTTTATTTTTGTCAAGCGCCTTAGGCTTTTAAACTTCCTAACTTAGGTTTGAGTTTTTCTGATTTTTTTCCTAAATAAACTCCTTTCCAAATAGTTTTTTCTCCCACTACTTTACCTACAAGATAAAACAGAAGTGTCAGTTCTTTATCATATTACATTTGTATAACGATGTCTTCTTGAATGAAATGAAAAATCTGTTGAAGAGAAGTGACGTAACTTTGCCATAGTCTAAAATTTAAAACTAAAATTTATTATTTTCATCCATATTAAGAAAACCTAAATGACAGAAGTCTCTATATCTTAAGGCATTTAAGAGACTACAGGCATTACAAGGACACTTGGGCTAAGAAATGTAAGGTTATACATGACTGTATGTACATTACTGTTGTGGCTGTACATTTTTTTCTGATGAGTTGTTTGCTTTCTCCTTCATGTTCCCCAAGGCTTACTGTAGGTATCTATCTATAAAAAAGAACTGCATGCTATGTGATGCAATGTTTTATTTCAAAGGTGACATATATAACCTATTTTGGACAGTAAACATCCTGTCCAATTGAAGTAGGGAAATCCAGGCAAGCCAGATGGGTAATTTTCTGGACCATCCAGGGAAATGCTAGATATTGTGGTTCACTGAATATCCAAGGTGCTTTGGCACATATGTGATTTTAAGCTATTCAGAACATAGTAACCAAAACCCAGTGAAGTGACCTCATCTTGTCAATTCCTTTTCATTCACTGCAGTCAGATTTTTGACATAAACCTTAACTGTATCTCTTCTGTGAAAAGAAGTGAAGTATCCCTTCTGTGAAGAGATACAGAATCTTTTCTTGCAGAAAAAAATGGGAGGAATGAAGTAAACACAGATAAGAGGTGAATGTTTTATGCTCTGGTAGCTAAAAGAGAATGATTTATGTTTTTATTGATGAATACTTGTCATTTTTATAGAAAATGGAAAAGTTCAAGATGACACTAGTGAAGCTATTAGTTATACTTGTTAACTCTTTACATATTCATTTCTTCTCTACTCTTCATCTGTTTGAGTACAACTATGAAAGGTAAAACCTGTGGAAAAGCTTTTTTAAAATAGTCTTTGGAGAAAATATGTTAATGAAAATTAAATTTACCAAATTAAAACCTGAAAAATCAGAATATGTAGAAGATCAAGCTGTACTGCAGCTTTAATTTCAATCCATTTTTAGTGGATGTGTATGTAACAACTTTAATGCTGTGGGTGTAACAGCTGCTAGAATGGTTAATTATGTGGTAATAGTGCAAGTTTTTCCATTCCAGTTTATCTATAGATGCGTTCTGTCTCTCAGAGCTGGACACTTTCTGAGTATTCATTATTATAAAAAGCACACATTTATAGGTTTTTGTTTTTTTCAATCAAAGGCTATGTCAATTGACAGCAAAGCTGACTTTGTAAGTAATAGCATTATTTTTCAAACTGTCTTTAAGAGAGGAATGAAGTTTATGTGCATTGCAGTATGGCACGCTTTACTCTTACTCATCCCATTAGCTGTAAAATCATTACTGACTATTAATTTTCTTCTTTGCTGAGACGTGTGGAATCATTGTAATTCCAAATGGTGCTATCAATATCAGTAGGAGATACAAATTACTGAGATTATCCTCTGTTCATTAACAAGGTTGATGGTAGTATGAATATTATAAAATAAGAGCCACATAAAAAATAATTTACTTCACACTTTTATTCTCTATAAATTCTATTCTCTTATAAATTTAACCAATAAGGGCTTGTCAGGAATGGCATATAATTGAATGAAAATATAGAAATATTAGTTTGGAGAAAATGTATGCCAATTTTAAATTAAATATTTTAAGATTCTGAAATTAATATGGAAAATTATTAATTTTCCTTTAGATCCTAACTATTGGTCATTTTTAAGCTATGATGTTGTTGTGCTTTGTCTAGACAGATCTTGTAAGCTAAACAGATCTTAGTCTAAGTACAAGATAGGTAGTCTTTTGAGCAGTACTGTGTGTAGGAAGTTTGTGGACATGTAATGCACTAATCTTTAATATTGAGACAAATGACAAACCAAATTCTACTCTGCAAGAGGTGGACTGGCATTTGGTCAACTTAGAGTGATGGTCAATATGAACCGACATTTTAAGTTACTTTAAAGGTCTGCAGTGGGATGAAGCTGTTGCAGGTTTTGTGCTCATTGTCTTAAAAGGAAAAAACAAGCAACCCTCAGATTGTTGAAGTTTCCTTTTAAAGGGTGTTTTGAGATCTATTGATATGCTAAAACAATGCCAATGTTACAGTGCAGTCTTAGAGTAGATCAATTTCTCAACTGTTTTCAAAACAGAAGCAGCTAGCTTGAATTATTGAGTAATTTCTCTGGAAGTGGATTTTGGCGTATCTATTGTAATTACTCCCTCCAGTCATTCCTTCCATAATGAGTCATGGAACCTTTTTCAGGTGTCAAATATTTCCACATCTTTTGACCATTCATTGATGCATGCCATCTTCTGTTGTTATAGCTATCTACTACTGTTATGTATCTTGAAAAAATTTTCAACGTTGCCCCATTTTCTGTCATTTCTTCTTAGAGAAATGTACAACCCTTCTCACAGAATAGCCTGTGTTCAATTGCTATATGTTAAAAACCTCTGGTACTTCTAGTTCAGCAGTTAGATAACTATCTGCAGGTAAGCAAAGGGACAGAGGTCACCTTCATCTAGAGTGAAACAATATTAGAAGATTAGGGAAATAAAATCTAAATTCATCTAAATTATATTAGAGATACTGAAGTTGATCTAGCTTTGGAGTGCTGTACTTTCAAGACTATAAATCCTGAGATCCAGGTGAGTTGAAGATACTTGGAATTTGGGTTCCAGATGTTTGTTCAGTCACTAACAGCACATGCATGAACTTGGTTCATACCCTGCAATCAGAAACCTGAACTCTCAAAGTTTTCTTCAGCTATGTTTATATGTAGTCATGTAGACATATAGCAGAAGGTACACTACACTTAAACTCAGTTGTTACCACTGCTAGGAACTTAGTCTGTCACATCAATTAAACTGTAACTTTTCTGCCTATTTTAATAATACTGACTCACCAAAAGATTTGGAAGTTTCCAAAACACTGCTCTCCCCATCGTGAGTTTGCATTGATTCCAAAGCTGATCTTCATAGACTTCTGTGGTGGACTGTACTGAAGGGGTGAATACATTTTTCACAGTCCACTTTTTATTTAGTTTCCAGGGAGGACTTTTCCTTACATATGGAGTATTTGTTGGTGCACAGCTAGTATAAGTCAAGTTCAGGGCTTTAAATATTAGTAACAGAGAGTATTCTAACAGTGTTTTCATAGCTTTGATAAGGAGGATGCCAACATGTTAAAACTTACAGTGTTATAAAAAGTGTTTTTCACTCTGAAAATAATAGAAAAAGTGTTATTTTGAGAGGTATTTTTGAAAAATTGAATAAAACAATCTCAGAATTGGAAATTATTTTCAAGAAGTATGCTTTATAAATGAAAGTTTGTAGAGTAAATGATATTTGATAGGCTTTCCCTTTGCACCCTTGTATTGATGTTTGGTTTTGTTCTAGACTTTTTCTCTCTTCTACTTTCCCTCTGTCTGTGTTTTAAGACAAGTCCTGGTGAGTTTCTGAATTCAAGAAGTTCTCATTAGGGGAAATCCATTACTTTTTGTAGAAGCTCTGAGAATTCATTTCCATTTTAAATACTTAATTGCTGGACATGCTGTATAATTTAGGATCTACCTGGCCTTGCTACAACAATTTTTTTCCTATTTTTAAAAAAACTGTAATACGTCAGAAAATTCGATTTTTTATGTTGGAGCAGACAAGATTCAGTTCATCCCAATGATGTGATTTCATGGACTTAGGATGAAAAATTAATTTAACCAACTGTTTATTAGTCTGCCTGTTCCACAGAACTTTCAGTTTCTTTCCTGTAGCATTTTGCATTTTATCCAGCCTGGTTTGACTCAGGAGGAACCATCCTCTGTGCTGTAAGGTACAATGGCTTCATTACAGCATTGTCAGCCAACCTTGAGAATAAAAATGCAGATATTTTTCTATTTTGATTTCTTTATCACTTAATGAGAAGATACACATACAATTTCTCTGAAGCCTTCCCATGTGATGAAGATGCCCATTAGTCCTGTAATTTCCTTTATAATGTTACGAAAGCCTGTTACTTCACTGGTATCTTGACAGGCTTCAGCCACAGCACTTTTTCAATATCTGTAGTCATTAAAGTCAAAGGCATGAAAATGTTCTAATGTATTTAAACATTTTCCAGTTGTTTAAAGGGGGTGGCTTTGGAGATTTTTTTTGCTGTAGCAGCCTATATCTGGCTTGTAACCTTGTTTAGTCAGCTACCATCTAGATAAAATCCTGAAATAGGTTTCAGTTACTGAAACACTCTAAACTCTAAGTTTTTCTTGCCCCATGTCTTTTTGTGATGCACTTATAATTTGTCTGAATGCCATCTAATCTGCATGTGTAAGTTTTCATGCTATCAACACAGAAATCTTTTATTCCTGTATTCAGGCTTTTCCTTTCTTCTCTATCTTTCTCTTTGATCCTTACACTCTTCAAAACGAGGCAGGTCCAGAAGAATCATCAAATGTGCATGCAGATTCAGAGAAATGCTCTACATCACTTCTCATGGAAAAAGATGAGGGATATCTCAGTTGAGAAATCAGAAAAAGTAATGAGATTGATTTTTGACACAGGCAGTGTTGTATCATATACATTTCAGGCTTTTTGAAGATGGCATCCAGACTATCTCCATATCTTCTCAATTTTTGAAGACACATGAGCAGTTTAGTAGATGTTACTTTGTATTAATGGTGGATGAGTAAATAATTGGAACATTATCACAAGTTAATACAGCTTCTAAAAAGAGTTCACCTCTAAATCCCTACAATACACCTTTCTTTTCCTGATAATTTATGAAAGAGGACTGTTTTTTTGTGAAGTGTATCTTAAAATATCCTGTAGTTAAAAATAATTGTATGGATTTTTAATATAAATGTTAAGAAGACTCTTAGTTTCACCTACAACATCTTTACAATATTAGTAAGAAACCCACTCGAAGCTTTTATTGCAGTTTTACAGCAAAAGCAATACAGTTCGTTAGTTTGAGTTTCATGAAAGCTACATGCTAGATAAAGAAATCATTTTGGCTCATCAGGTCCCCTGTTGTATTTAAGCCCTTTCTAGAGATATTTTATTAACTAGTGAACCCACTTAGGTTTGCAGAGGTGGTCTATACAGATCCTCTGCTAGCTCTCAGCCATCCACTGAAGTTGTTTGAAACCAAGAGTTGCCTCTATCCTGGTTAAATGGGATATTAGTATATTACATGCTTATAATAAACATCTTATTTCAGACACAGCATTTTCCATGACATGTCAAAGTTAACCTCTCTCATTTAAACTCTTCTTAACAGTCAGGCTTCTTGTTCTTACATGACTGTTGTTATTTGGATAAGAGTCGATAATCTCCTTTCAATATCTACTAGATTCATTTGCAACAGTTGCTCAGAATGAAAATTTTATGCTTATTATTTCAAGGAAGTGCAAGTTGATGAAACCTGCGTGACTTCTGAAAAATTGTACAACTATGTACTCTGTAATGCCATTGCAAGTGGACTTAGTTTGAATAATGAGCAGGATGTTAGAATTACTGTACTAGTAAATACAATGCATTCAAGTGCAGTTATTATTGTTCAAAAGTCTGAATTGTACTTCTACAGGACATTACCAAGCACTTTGATCTTTTTTGTCTTGCTTTTCCTTTTGCAATTTTATATTGCTTTTTCTCTGGTCTTTATGCAAGTGGTAACACAATTACTGTGACATCTTGGGATATAATTGTAACATTTTATGTTTCATGACTCATTTTTGCCATAATAAGTAAATCAGATCACATAACCTTAGTCTGAGTCCTTTGTGCTTATTTAACCGGTCTTAATCTCTAGAGTTTTATTGTTTATTATGGTATTTTGTGCCACATAGTTTTCCCACAACCACTTAACAGTGTGTAGCCCTGATAATGCTTATTAAAAGTCCACTATACAAAGTTCAGTGTGCAATTTTTAGAATGCTACCTACGAATTAGTAGATCTGGTAGAGCTCTCTACCTTTTATCTTTGATTAGGCCTATGCGACTTTACTGACTAGCAACTAATTATATATTACTGTTTTTCCATTTAAAATAAATTACCAGATGAAGGCAGGTGACATCGATTATAGTATTAGATGTGTGCAAGTCTATGTGTGTGTGTGAGTATGAGGCTAAACCGTAACAGCAATGTCACCTCCCATGAGGAGAAAGGTAAGAGTGCTGCAGAAGAAGCTTTGGGCTAGCAAGATAAGGCAGTTTACACAAAGAGAACAGCCTTAGTTTTCATGAGGTGTTCAAATGAAAACATAATGTATACTGAAGGTGAGGCATTTCCATCTGTCCATACTGGTCTTCAGTGAAGTGAGCTATTAAGTACTTATTAAAATCCTCTGCTTCATTTCTTATAAAGTTTTGCCTTTTAAAAAGTGAGTAGGTACTTGTTCCATACATAATTCTGAGCCTATTTCTACCTGATTCAACTGAAAATACTGCTGCAGCTCAGGACCAGGTTTTTGCTTCTCACTGGTCCATGCCTTGTCCCAGTCTGTCAATATAATGAAGCATTTTCCTGAATTTGCATGTGGGAGAATAGTCCTGCTATTCATACATGTTCATTCAAATTAGAGCTAGAGTTCATGGCAGCATTCTTTAAAATCAACAGTAATCTATTTAGCTGCTGTGCTAAAATCTGTGTGAGAACAACGTATGAAGAAAGCAGGTATAAAGTTGAGATAATTTTTTCAGCATCTTCTCTTATGACTCTTGGGTATGTACCTTTTTCTCCAGAAGCACAGAAACTGTGCTGAAGTTCTTCTCCCATGCTCACATGTTCACAACCTTCCATGCACTTGCTTTGCTATAACCAGTTCTATTCAGATAGATTTCAGTAGACTGACACGTACTTCAGTTTAAACCACAATGAAGCCAGTAATTAAGCTTTCTACACATTTAATATTCATGTTCTTATGCATGTGTATGTGGGTTATATAATGTATACTGAACATAAACAGTTACCAAAAAGTAAGAGTGGAGTTTTATAGGAGTATGCATATTTTTATGCTAATAAAAAACCTTCTGAATTTGAATGATGTGTTATGATCCATCAGTATGATTTTCTGTATAGCACAGAGTGTATACCATCAAAATCAAAGCAATCTGGACAGAAGTAATGTACTATTTTAATTATACATATTCTTGTCAGTTTCATACTATCATAACAGTGAAAGCAAATTTCTTCCAGCTATATGGACACAAAATTTGTTTATTCTTTTAGTATGTTCTGCACCTTGTATCTTTTGTTCCCTACATGGAACAAAAGCTGAATCATGCCAGAAGCTTATCTCATGTCCACACATTCTTTTATATGTGAAATATTGTGGTGGTATTTTTTGCTTTGTTTAAGAACTAACATTTTTCTTTCTTCCTCAGGTAAAAAAAAGAAACAAGAGGAGCAAACATACATAGATATTCAAACTTTAATTATTATTTACTCTTGTAAATGTTTTGTGGGGTTTTTTGGTGTTTTTTTTTGTTTGTTTGTTTTTTGTTGTTTTTTTTTTCTTACTTTGCCATGTAACCAAGCTGCACATGTCAATTTCTTTGGCTACAAGAGCAACAGGCAGCGAGTGGAAGTTTACTTTAGAATACTGTTTTTCGTAATTTGCAAGCTGTTTATGTGACAGTTGTAACCTAAAAGGGATCTAATTATTGACACTTTTTAAAAAACATTCATGTTTTTTTCACTGTGATAATCAACATATTTAGAAGTTGCTAGTGATCTTGTGGTAATAAATAGTTGTTTCTACAGTTACGTTTAATTGTAAAGAGCTGTTAAGGCATTTATAAGTTATTAATTATTAATTCACTTCTCTAATGTGGCAGCCTTGTTTGCTGTACTTCTCCCTGGGTGTATAAACTAAATGCCATGCCATATTTGTGCTTGAAAGCCTTGCATCACCTTACAATTACTTTTCCTAGCCTGGCAATCCATAGAGACTACAAGTATTAATATCACATACAATTTTGAAGTAGTAACTTCAGATTCATATTTCGGTGGTTGATGGTGAAGATACACTTAAGGAAAGAAGCTTCCAGAAGGACTGCTTGGGAGTTGTCTACCTTACTAGATATAGCACAGAATAACTTCTTCTTTGCTACCAGGATTGAAAGGCCATGATTTCATTCTTTCAACAACTCAGAGATGTCTCGCGTTCACTAGCCCTTGTTCTTATGGGAGACTTTAACTTACCAGATGTCTCCTGGAACACAGCAGAAATGGGACAGTCCAGGAGGTTTCTGGAATGTATGGATCACAACTTCTTGTTACAGCCGGTAAGTGAACCTACAAGGGGTAGTGTCCTGCTAGATCTACTGCTTACGAACAGGGAAGGACTGGTGGAAGATGTGGTGGTCAGAGGTCATCTTGGGCACAGCAACCATGACATGATAGAATTTTCAATACATGGTGAAGTAAGGTGGGTCATCAGCAAAACCTTCACCTTCGACTTCCAGAGGGCTGACATTGATCTATTCAGGATGCTAGTTTTGAAAGTCCCTTGTGAAACAGCCCTCAAAAGGTTGGGCTTACATTAAGAATGAAATTATGAAGGCACAGAAGTGGGCTGTCCCTATGTACTGAAAAAGGAGCCGTCAGGAATGAAGACTGGCCTGGCTGAGCAGAGAGCTTTTGCATATACTCAGAAATTAAGGAAGAGTGTATCAACTTTGGAAAAAGGGGCAGGTGAAACACGAAGGGATTAGAGATGTTGTAAGGTCATGTAGGAAGAGAATTAGAGATGCAAAAGCTCAGTTAGAACTTAATCTAGCTATCTATGTTAAGGATAATAAAAATGCTTTTTTTTAATGAATATATTAATAACAAAAGGAAGGTCAAGGAAAATTTCCATTCCCTATTGGAAACATAGTAACTGAAGACAAGACTGAGGTACTTAACACATTCTTTGCCTCAGTCTTTAACAAAAGGGCTGTCTACTCTCAGGGCAACGGGGCTCCTGAGTTGGTAGACAGAAATGGAGAGCAGGACACTCCCTGTAATCCAGGAGAAAGTAGCTAGTGAGCTGCTGTGCCACCTGGATCCCCACAGGTCTATGGTCTGGATGAGATTCACCCTAGGGTTCTGAGGGAGCTGGCAGAAGAACTGGCTAAGTCAGTCTCCATTATTTGTCACTGGTCCTGCCTAACTGGGGAGGTCCCAGATGACTGGAGGTTGGCCAATGTGACGTCCATCCACAAGAAGGGTCAGAAGGAGGATCTGGGGGACTATAGACCTGTCAGCCTGACATCGGTGCAAAGATTCTTGCCAAAGACGGCAAGATTATGGAGCAGATCATCCTGAGTGCCATCAAGAGGCATGTAGAAGACAACCAGGGAATTAGGCCCAGCCAACATGGGTTTAGGAAAGGAAGGTCCTGCTGGCCCAATCTCATCTCCTTCTATGACTGCGTGTCCTGGTTTGAACTAAATAGAACTAATTTTCTATTTAATGATTTTACTTTACACCTCAGTCTCTTTTAAGTGGCTAAATTTGCTGAAAAATAGCAGCATGTTCTTCAGTATGTGCTGCTACAATGATAAACTCAAG
>NW_010178145.1:9791-10573 GCF_000695765.1 Mesitornis unicolor | reverse complement strand
CATGGAGGGCGACCCACAGGTGGGGGCCATCGTCATCACGGGCAGCCAAAAAGCCTTTGCAGGTAGGGCACGGTGCTCCACCCCCACACCCTAAATTTGGTTTTTTTGGGGTGAGGTTGTCAGTTTCTCATTTCCTGTTTCCCGTTGTAGCTGGTGCTGACATCAAGGAGATGCAGAATAAAACCTTCCAGGAGTGCTACAGCAGTGCCTTCCTCTGTGGCTGGGACAAGGTTTCCACTGTCCGCAAATCTGCCGTCAACGGCTACGCCGTGAGTGTCCTTCCCTACCTCTCCCTGTACCCCGTATTCAGCCCCCCTGACCCTCCCTTCCTCCTCTGTCCCAGCTGGGCGGTGGATGTGAGCTGGCCATGATGTGTGACATCATCTACGCTGGGGAGAAGGCGCAGTTTGGGCAACCCGAAATCCTGTTGGGGACCATCCCAGGTGAGCAGGAGGGGACATCTACCAAGGGCAGTCCATCCCAGCCAGAGTGGGGACACTCAGGGGTCCCTCTCTGGACCTTTCCCTTCTCTAAATGGCTCCAGGTGCTGGAGGGACGCAGAGGTTGACCAGGGCAGTGGGGAAGTCGCTGGCGATGGAGATGGTTCTCACTGGGGACCGAATTTCGGCAGCAGAGGCGAAGGAGGCAGGTAGGGTTGTGGGCCAGCCCCAGCTCGGCAGGGGTCCAGTGGGGAGCCATCCCCCCTACTCCACCTCCTCCCACCGGCCGTCCTAGGTCTGGTCAGCAAGGTCTTCCCTGTGGAAAAGCTGACGGGAGCGGGC
>NW_010178145.1:712-9765 GCF_000695765.1 Mesitornis unicolor | reverse complement strand
CTGGTTGCGGCCATGGCGAAGGAGTCGGTCAACGCTGGTAGGGGCTGGGGAACCAACCAGGAACCCCCCAGGGGGCCTGCAGGACCAGGCAGCGGGGTCTCCTCAACTTGTCCCTTGCTTTTAGCCTTCGAGACGACGCTGACAGAAGGGAACAGGACGGAGAAGCGGCTTTTTTACGCCACTTTTGCTACTGTGAGTGTGGGGGGGGGGTGTCACCCCTTTGCGGGGGGCTGGGGATGGTGGGGCTGTCACAGCCCCCCCAACCTCACCCCTCTGCTCTGAGCAGGGCGACCGCAAGGAGGGGATGACGGCGTTCGTGGAGAAGCGCAAGGCGAACTTCACCGACAGCTGAGGCCAGTGGCGTGCAGGTCCCCACGGCCCCCCTGCCTCACCCCACACAGAGGGGCCAGGAACCCTGGGGTGAGACGACTGGCAGCAGGCACCATGTTTCCCATCACTATTAAAAGGTTTTCTTGGTGCTGGTGGGAGATGGGGCATCCTTGCTGTGGGGTCCCCCCTGGAGCTGTAAGACATTGGGGTTCACTGAGACACCCCCCCAGACACTCCATCGCATTGCTCTCCCATGCTGGGCTTGGCAAAAGCAGCCTTGGGGAGCAATAGGTGAGGGTTCCCTGGGGAGGGGATGGCCTGCGGTGCCTTCTTGGGTGCACTGAGTTTGCTCAGCCTCAGCCCTACCTGACCTGAACTGAGGCTGAGGTGATGGCCTGAGCCCCCCTGTCCCCTATCACCCTCACTCTACCCGAGGTCTTGGAGTGAGCCCAGTTTTGGGAGCCCTAGAGGTTCCTGGTAGCAATGAGAAGCCCAGCAGGATGTGGAGAGGGGAGTGGGTTTATTGGGGGTAATCACGGGTGGGGAGGAAGGGAGGAGTCCCCTCAGGGAACCCCAGAGGTGCCTCCCAGCCCTCACTCAGCCATGGTGGAGATGGTCACGGTCCTCCTCTGGGCCACGCTGCACCTCCAGGGACAGCATCCGTGGTGGGCCATGGGCATCAGCCTCCCAGGCATCGTCCTGGGGGTGGTGGAGGTGGTCACGGTCCTCCTCAGGTCCCACCTGGACTTGGGGTGGGTCATATGGAGCCCAGGAGCTGTTGGAGAAGACCTTTAGACCTGGTTCCACTTCTTCGGTGATCTCGCCCTCCTCTGGTGGCTCCACAGCCCGTATGCCCAGGAAGCTGAGAAAAGGCAGCAAAATAAGCCAGGAAATCCCACCCCAGTGGGGTGCAGGGACCCTGGAGACACACCCCCACCCCGAAGAGGGTGCAGTTAGGATCTCGGGGAGCAAACAGACTAATTTAGCTGCTTATCCCACAAGCAGCTGGATGGGTCTGGGGTATGAGTGCTGCACCACCCACAGCTCCCCACCACCACCAGCCGGGGCTCGATGCTTGCACATTTGGGTGATTTTGAGGGTAGATGAAGCTGGGAGCCCCTTAATTTTTGTGGGGATGCAAAGCAACAAGGAGGAATTTATTCCTCCCCCAAATGCTTTACATTTTGGGGTGTTTGTTGGTTTTTACAAGCCAGATCTGGGTGTCTGAAGGTGCGGGGAGCGCAGCCGCCTCTTACATTTCCTTGGCCAAATCCTGCTCCGCATCCAGGTCCCTGAGCCCGGCATTGCTCACAGCCTGCAGGAAGAGAGGGGTCCACTGAGTGGGTGGCATGGATCATACATGGGTCTCCAAATGCCCCCTCATCATGCAGGGCAGTGGAAGGACAAGACAGAGGGGAGGGCTCACCTGGGTGCCCCAAGGTGCGGGCAGGAGAAGGGCAGTACCCAGCAGGATGGTGATGGTACAGAGCCGCACAGCCCCCGGTCTGGCAGAGAGATGGAAGAGGAGCTGTGTTGCCTGGTGCCAGCCTGCACCCACAGCTCCTGCCTGCATCTGCTGGCACCCACAGCACCTGCCCACACCCTACACCAACAGCTCCAGCCTGCGCCCACCCCTGCCCACACTGCCTGCCCCCCATACCCCCTGGTGCTGCCCGCAGGGACCAGGCAGGGACGTACCTCTCCATGGCTGCCTTCTGCAGGGCTGCCCAGCCCTTGTCCTGCACTTTGCCCACGGGCAGGTGCAGCCACTCCCAGGTCACCTGTCCCACACATCCCATGCACCCCCATGCACCTAGAGATGTGCATCGCCATGCACTGGGGCATGTGCAGTCCCCATGCACCCAGGGATGTGCATCTCCCATGCACCTGGGTGCGTTCCTGCCCACAAGTGACAAGAAACAGCCATGTTTCTGATCTCTGAACACATGAGCTGTGACTGAACGTGCTCTGCAGGCAGGGAGCAGAAGCTGGGAGCAGCTGGAAGCCTCCTCAGAGCTCTGGATGTTGGGAGGGAGGAAGGTGGACTCCAGGCAGCATTAGTTCATAGAGTGCTTTTGGTTGGAAGGGACCTTCTGAGATCATCCAGTCCATCCCCACTGCCATGGGCAGGGACAGAGAATCACAGGATGGTAGGGGTTGGAAGGGACCTGTGAAGATCATCCAGTCCAACCCCCTGTGCTAGAGCAGGATCACCCAGAGATCACACAGGAACACGGTCAGGTGAGTTTGAACATCTCCAGAGAAGGAGACTCCACAGCCTCTCTGGGCAGCCGGGTCCAGTGCTCTGTCACCTTCACAGTAAAGAAGTTTTTCCTTATGTTTAAGTTGAACGCCCTGTGTTCCAGTTTGTGACCACTGCTCCTTGTCCTGTCACTGAGCTCAACTGAGAAGAGTCTGGTCCCATCCTCCTGACATCCACCATTTAGATATTTATAAGCATTAACGAGATTCCTCCTCAGTCTCTTCTCCAGGCTAATCAGACCCAGCTCTCTCAGCCTTTCCTCATATGGGAGATGCTCCAGTCCGCTCATATCTGGCTCTACACTTGGACTCTCTCCAGTAGTTCCTTGTCCTTCTTAAACTGGGGAGCCCAGACCTGGACACAGTGTTCCAGTACCCTCAAAGCTCCGTCCAACCCAACCCTGACCTGTAGAAGAGCTCAAGCTTTTCTAATTCACTGGAAGCTGAAAAGCCAGATTCGCCCTCTGCAATCAAACCACGACAGGGCAGCAGCTGCAGCAAAATGCCTGGGCTGGAGCCCTCTCCAAGATCAGCTTGCCCCAAAGCCCCCAAGGAGGGATGGAGGAGGGGGTCCAGGCGAGGGGTTGAAGAGGCAAATGACAACATGTCCGAGGCAGTGACGCAGCCAAACATCAGCTTCAATCAACCCAGCAAAAGCAGAGGAGCCTCATCCAGCCCAACTGCCTGCTCCTCTGCCAGCTTTGGGACTTCTCTGGGACTTTTAGAGACGTGGTTTAGTAGTGGACAGGTTATGCTTGGACTCAGTGATCTTAAAGGTCTTTTCCAACCAAATGATTCTATGATGCTCCCATACCCCAGGCTGCTCGAACCTCTCCCATGGCTTCCTGGCAGCTCAGTGGCATTAGACCATACTCCTGCACCTGAAAGTTCTCCTGGTTGCATTGCAAAGCTTGAAAAACCTTTGCAACCCCAAAATGGGCACCGTGGGGTGGGCAGGTCTGTGTCGTCTTGCCAGCAGACATTCTCTGCAGGCGTGGGGGATGTGTTCCTGATCTCAATCCCAAAAAGCCCTGTGGCTCTAATTGCAATTTTTATTATTTTTTTTAATAGCAAGAGCAGACACCCAGAGACATGGAGTCTGGGAAAAAGGAAGGAATTAATTTCCAGGTCAAAACTTAGGACCTAAACATGTAAGGGAGAGCAGATTCAGCTGCTGCTGTGCGGTTGCTGTACCATCGTTGTACCTGCAGGCATCTCCAGCGACACGGTGCCTGGCTCCAATTTCCAGTTATTCCAGTGGGGTGGAAAAAAAGCCTCATTACAGGCTTCCAGTGTTGGTAAGCGATTTTTGGTCATTGCTGAGAGACCTCCCTCGGCAGACGGGCAGGAGCACCGAGGTGGCAGCCACAACAGTGGGGATCCTGGCCAGAGGCTTTGCCTGCCGGATTAAGGCTGGACAAGCCGGCTGAGTTTTAAACAAAGTGAAGCATTTTAAAACTGACAGGGAAATCTCCTACGTCTCTGTAAGCATCATTCCCTGCTCCTATTTGCAAGGATTTTTCAAAGCCCTTTTTATCCTTTGTTCTTCCTGGAGAGGGGGAAGGGAAAAAAGCAATTATAGATCCTAAGCTTCTTGGATCAAGGCCGTTCCAGAAACCTCTTATTTTTTTTTCCTTTATGGACAATTTTATAAGTGTCATTTTTTGAGACCTGGTGGCAGCACGCTGAGCCTGGCTCTGTGTTTCAAATCAATCTTTGCTCCTGGCAGGATCAGATGAAACATGAAGAGAAAGACGAGAGGAAAAACAATCTCCATCTCAGCCTGATTTTAGAGGTATTTGGAGCAGAGGGAGGTTGATTTTTCACATCTGACACTGCCTGGGCTTCAAAACATCATTTAAATTCTCTACAAAGCAATTTTGTAAAAATTCCTTTTATTTATTCCCCTAGTTGTAAGTCACTTTATTTTATCTCTCCATGGAAGTGAGCTGCAAGGCACCAGAATGCTTTCCCTGGCCTGGGCAAACCTTTTGCATGGGTTTCAGAGCAAGTGCCGGGGAGCAGAGTTGACTTCAGTGAGATGGAGGCGGTCAGAATTAGGCATCAATGCTTTCTTTTTTCCATTTTCTTTTTTCATTTTGTCAGTGGCTCCAGATACAGTCAGCAGATTTTGTCTTGGAATTTTTTGAATCTATTTCTACCCCCAAAAAGGTAAAAAAAATCAGAAAAAATAATCCTGTGTAGTCTCAGCACCAAGAGCTGATTTCCTCTCACTTCTCCATCGCAGCACTCTGCTACAGTCTGAGACTCTTTCTGCAAGCAGCTGGCACGAAGTTCAACTCGCCCCATGTCTGTGCTGCCCCAAGGGCTGTCCTCACTGGGCGCCTTTGAAAACACTGTGAGCAAATGACAAAATAAAATTAGGATGATTCAATTAACGGTTGTAATCTACATCGCTATTGCTCTGGATTGTATTTTGATTCTCCCCTGTGCAAGCAAAGCTGGCAGGGAAGTGTAGAGGCTGGGGGATGTAGGCCTTGATGCAGGAGGAGGGAACACAGTGTACTCTGCTCCGTGTTATCCCTGCTGCAGCTTTGGCAGCGACTCCTTGCAAGTTTTTCGCAAAGCCTGTGTGATCCCTGCGGTTGCCTGGAGTTTCAGGACAGCATCTGCCATTTGCAAGCTGAGGCAAGATGTGACTGTCTATCAAGAAAGCCACTGCTGCCCAAAGATACAAAACTCACAGCACAGAGGCAGG
Source organism: Mesitornis unicolor (assembly GCF_000695765.1). NCBI lineage: Eukaryota > Metazoa > Chordata > Aves > Mesitornithiformes > Mesitornithidae > Mesitornis > Mesitornis unicolor. The sequence goes on along the minus strand of NW_010178145.1, from coordinate 4,454 downwards.
CTAATTTATTTGTAGTTTAATTTCAGAGGGGATCAGAAAACAGACCATTGTGTCTCAGGAAGGATAAATAAATATAGGCATGGGTTAGCTCGGAAACACTGCCAAAAGGTGATGGTACACAGACCCAAAGGGACTGTAGCGCAGCACCTCCCAGTGTCAATGGATCCCAAACTGCTGCCACACAATCCCCGTTTTTTCCCTTTCTGCCTTCCCAATACAGAGCAGGATGCTCACACACAACTACAAATATCCCTGCTCGGCCACAGTGCTGTTTGTGAGTAGCAGCAGCCAGCACCTTCTCACCTTTGCAGATCTGGTGCACTGACCTTCAGACTTTCTTCCTTGGTCCTTTAAATCCTCGGGTGGCCCCTTGTCCAAAGCAAATAGTGGACGGGATCCTGGAAAGGGAGACACCCTTCAGTACACGTTAACAGCTCGCCTCTCACAGGATCACCAGGACGCTTTATGCCATTTCAAGCTCCCAAAGGTGGAAGAGCAAGGTGCTGGAGAAGCAGGTCATCTAAATCACCAAAGTGTAATTCAAAAAATGGGTGAAATACCAGTCTGCTTTCCCATTTATTCTGCACATATCACTTATGCTTTCTACAACCAGGTGCAAGGTATTACAAAATGTATTACGCTATGGGACAGTTGCAGTGGTTTGCTGAGGAACCAGGAGAGCAGAAGCAGCAGTAAAAGCAGCAAATTCTCCTTTTGACCTGCAGCATCACAGTGAATTCAAGGGTCAGTTTCTTTCTGCTTTACAAGGGACAGCAAGAGGGAGCTGATGACAGGAGTGAGTTTCCTGCTCCGTGCTCCAGCACAGCCGTGGGCTCATCGAGCTGCCTCCAGACTGCCAGCCTATGTCAGATGCGGCAAACTCAAACCACAAGAATCTCTTTGCTAACTGGAATAGTTCAGGCAAAACCCTGTTTAGCCATTATGCTGAGAGGTGATTAAAATTATGAATAAAATTACACCTATCCGGGTGCTGGGAGGGGGGTGGTGACCTTTTGATGGCTACCTTGTATCTCTGACAGGTTTTACAGCACACGATGAGGGGGACTTCAAAAGTCAAGCAGCATTAGGCAATTCAGTCTCAACTTCTTCTAAGGATTTTATTTTAAAAAAACCAAACAGCAAAACCAGCAATGCTGCTCTGGCCTTGCAAAACCTAAGATTCAGAGCACGATGTTCACCTGCTTTATTTGTGCCTTGGCCCGTGATTCCATGGGAGCACCGGCAGCTACCGTGAAAGGCACCAGCTCAGCCCTGACTCAGCTAGGATTGGAAAGTGTTAGAAAGCCAGAACAGAACCTCTTTGAGTATTTTAGGGACAGAGTTCCTGTCTTCAGACCTACACCATTCTATAGTATTCCAGGAAGAGATCACAGGTGGGGAGATTAACAGAAACTTGTTGACATGGCTTTCACAACATATGCACACTGACACTTTCCTCTTTTAAAACATACATGGAAACCCCACCTCTTATCTTCTACACAGAAACACCCCGAGCGTCCTGCACTAGGCACTGCAAAACACAATTCCCAGCCCCAGAAATTTTTGCCTGTGGAGACCAACAGCACAGACCTGGATTTGTAGAGCCGTTTCTCTGGCACCGAGGTGCTGGGGCTGGCTGCAGGCTGAGGGATCTCCACGTTCTCACTGGACCCTATTTCCATAGGGTCTACTTGAAATTGCTCCGATCTCTCCACACCCACATCCATTGGCATACTGGCAACCTCCTTCATGGGAGAGCTCATGTGCTTGGGGCCACTGCAGAGACAAAATTTTAAAGCCTTTCTCAGTAGCTGCCACATAAGCCCAGAGCAAAGGAAATGAAAGGTATTTCATGATGAAACAGGTCAAGTCCAACTGGGGTGAATTCCTGCACGGAGGAACAAAGATTTGGCTGTGCAAACCACCAGAAGCAGCCAAAAGGCTACTGCAGAGCTGCGTGATGGGCTTGTAGGAGTTACTACTTAAATACTCAGGGTTGCTGCTTTACAGCACACAGCTTTGTCCTCAAGTTCTTTTCTTCAGTCCATAAAGTGTAACTGGTGCAATGGGCTCAGAGGGCTGCACTTGAGGGGTCACACCAGGCTACCCAAGCCTTGGAAGACTCCACAGACAGTCCCCTGCCCCTTTGGGCACCCAGCCCAGAGCCATGCCACCCTGCCAGGCAAGAAATTTTCTCTCCATCCCATCACCTGGGTCTCTGATGAAGGTTTTAAACACCCGCAGTCCTTGTATTAAATCCTGTGGTGAGAGCAGTGCTTGAAATGAACAGTCAGCTGAGAAAGCTGTTCACCAAACTTACAAACCTTCCTCTGCTTTTGGGGAACAGGAATATTGTGAAGAGTTGGAGAGCAAAGCAGGAAACATGCATGAAGCAACGCAGGGATGCTGGGCTTTGTGTTTACACTGAGATGGCAGAGTCCAGAGCCACACATGGAGAGAAATAAAGACTCGCTTCAACATGAAGTTAAACATTGCCACAGAAAGACTCACAAGTTTATCTGTTCTTAGAAGCACAAGAAAATGTAATTTCTGAGCCTCTTAGGATATAAACTTGCTTTCTCTGGAAGGGAGTGCGACAGCAGAGAAGCACAACGTCACCTCCACAGGGGAAAACCAGTTGTGCTAGTGCAGTTCTGCAGTTACCTTTTCACTTTCTTTGGTCTATCAAACCGAAAGTCAGCAGGATAAAGGTGAACAGTGACCAAGTGCTCCTTTCTGTCCTTGCTGCTCTTGAACTTCTCCACACAGCCTTCGACCAGACACTTGTACTGAAAGGCAGGGAAAAAAACCCAAAAAGACATTCATTGTAAAAGGCAAGTGGTGTCAGCTGGAGACAGGAGTGCCCTCACTGCAGGGTCAGTCACGGTGGCTCACCATGTTTTGCTTCTCGGCCATGATTTGGAAGAGCGAGTCATGCCACTCCAAGATGTGAATATCCAAGAGGTGTCCCGACGGAAAGGAGCGCTTACAGAAGGAGCAGACGTTGCTATGCAGTGCATTGTAGTGGTGCTCGTAGCCCTCCAGCGTATCAAAGACCTGGCAGCACCCAGAGATGTGGCAACTGAATTCAGACACCCTGCAGGAAAATTAGGACAGCCATGCCTTAAATGAGAGCTTTAATTTAAGCTGCATATATCCATCTAGATTACTTTCTTACCTGTGGCATTTTTTTGTGAATAATACTTAAACTAAATGTAAGGTGCAATGAAATGAAGATTATGGTGGTGCTGGCATTTGGAAACTCTTTATTTGCTGTTACAGCTTGAGCATTGCACATATTATCATCCTCTGAAGCAGTGCTTCAATTAAGAACAAATGCCAAGCAGCAATGTGAGAAATAAGCTGTTTGGCCTTAAAGTTGCAGTGGTGGATTAAAACTTTGTGCCAATGCTATTAACAGACATCTGCAGGATAACCTCACACAATTCTCAAAGCATTTCTCCAGTTTCATACACAAAGGCAGGTTTCAAAGCAAGATGAAGATTCTCCCCCAGGCTTAGCCTTCCTAAGGGCTGTCTATACCACACAGCTCTCCCATTGTTTTGAGCCTGTCACTTAAATCCTCTTGTTTGGCTACAATCCCAATTCTCAGACATATTACAGATGCATTATCTGCTTATGTGGAACTCTCAGCGTAATGATGTCACATCCCACAAGCACAAGTATTTTTACAGACAACTGACAGCAGCACAAAACGGTGATTTTTGACCTTTTCAGCAGG
>NW_010178145.1:0-681 GCF_000695765.1 Mesitornis unicolor | reverse complement strand
TTGAGGTTTGCAAACAGCATCACCTCATTCCCCTTTTCAAACTGCTTTGCACCAGGCCCATGCCTTCTCCCTTTTAACTTACTTCTTCTTGGCCTCTAAAGTCCATGGATAAGAGAAACGCCACCCATCCCAGCCTCACACCCACACGATACAGGCAGGCAGGGTTCATCCCAAGCATACCACACACCGTAACACAAAGCAGGACACATGAACCAAGGGACATACTTGCAGCCACCACAATGCCAGGTTGGCATGCAAGCCCTGCCTCACTTACTTGGGTCTCTCTGCCACCTCTGCCAGGCTGGTGAGGACACCCTGGAGGTACAGGTGCCTGTGAACGTCCCCATCCTAGGAGAGCGGGAGAGAAAGGTCGTGGGCAGGCAGGCGGGCCTGACTCCGCAGGGTAAATCCTTCTCCATGGAGACAGGCCACGACGTGGCCCACAGGGAGAGAGGCCCGCGCCCGGACTTTCTCTGAGGAAAAGTCCGGTGCTTTCCACACAGGCCAGGCCCGGGAAAGGCCTGGGGGACCCGTGAAAGCACGGGAGAGGCTGGGGATGGAGGATCTGACGGAGTAAGGCCGGTGCTTTCCACACAGGCCGGGCCCGTGAAAGGCCCAGGACCGGGGGACCCGGGGGGTGCTCTGAGGGAGCAGGGCCGTTGCTTTCCACACAGGCCGGAC
>NW_010178144.1:9516-15300 GCF_000695765.1 Mesitornis unicolor | reverse complement strand
AGGCTAGTCTTGCAACGGAAGATTGGATTTCAACTGTCTGAACTTCAGCAGCACTTATGATTGCAGTCACGGTTGTGGAAGGAAGACCTGAAGAGGCAAAGGATGGCTTTCCTATGTTTTGCTTGCAAAACAAGAGAGAGGGAATGTGTCAAAGGGACAGAATCTTTTCTTTCAATTTTCCTAAAAGGTTATTTTTCCTCTGGCTACAGCAAAATAAGTGACAGTAATTTTAAAAGGAATTTTCACTTCTTTTGTATGTTCTGTGTCATTCAAAGTTGTTTCAAACACTTTGAATTACTTCTTTTGAAGATGGATTAGTGTTTGGTTTTTTTTTAATTAGAGTAGCATGTTCTCTCCCACATTATGTCAACCACTTTTGGCTTTAGGAACCTGTCAAAGCCTATTTCTTAAAATTTACAACCAGACAGGATTATTCTCTGGTATTTTCTCTGCAGAGGTTATATTTGGTAGCCTCAGACAACTCGTATTTCCCTATCACGTGCATGAACAGAAACATTCACCTTCCAAAAATCAACCTTGGGTATCTAGAAAGACTGAAATCCTCAGTATTACTAATAATATTTGTCTCATTTAAGTGAATGAGTTTAGTTAAATATAAATATATATATATATATGTAACAACTGGCCTCTTGCCTCATTGGTCCCCGTTCTGTCTTTGTTACAAATTCAGTGCCTAGCTGTGATGTTTACATAAATGTGAGTGAAGTGACATTGAAACTCAATGTGTCTGGTAAACTTTGACAGGATAACACTGAGTTCTCAGTATGAAACATCACCAGTTTTCCAAAGGTCCTGATGTATCTCTGATTTAATAGAAGAGATTAAGGGCTTCTGAGAATAACTAGTTCTTTTAGTCTGTAACTGTGCAATAAGGGAGAATTGACTGTAAACATAAGGGTGTCCATAAGATAGGTTCCTGATAGATGGTCAGGTAAGTCAACAGGCTGGAGAGAGCAGACAGTCCCCCAAGATATCCAAATAGCATCCATCTCAGATCAAAGCCTGAAGTTCTGGCAGAATTGTTCTGCTAAAATAGACCTAACTTCACATTTCAAAGACTGGAATCCCACAGCCAAAATACTTCTGTAAATCTGCTTACAAGCATTTAACATTTTAGATAATAAAGTCAGCAAGTTGCACGTATTTAGATAGTGAGCTTCTTAGTGGAGTGATTTCTTCTTCCTCTTCATCTTTTTAGAACACTCACAAATTAACATTCTGTAGTAAAAATAGCTTGTATCCTCTCACAAGTAAATAGTTCTAACAAAAAATATGACATAGGTGTAAAGTCTCTGGGTGTCAGCAATATTTAGAGGTAGAGATGAGAATCTGGATGTGGATTTCAAAAATCTCTACCATAGTATATAAAACCCATGCTTGGAGACAGAAAAGTTACTTAAAAGGCTAGGGAAATGGATGAAACGTGAGTAGGAAAGCACAGATCTTTTCACAAAAAACTTGTTACAGTGATCAAAAGGGCAAAACCTATCTAGGCCAGAAATCTACAGCCAGCCTCCCATGGACCAAATGAGGGAGTTCAAGAGGTGTAGGACTCGCCTGCGCCATGCACAGACATACAGAGGTTCAACAATTTGCCCAAGATCGGGTAAAAGAGGAAGATCAAGAGCAGAATCCAATCTTCAGGGTCATGATGCAGAAACGAGACCATTTCTCCTTGTCAGAAGGACCATTCCGTGTTGACACAAGCAGCCGGGGTAAACTCGCGATCACCACAGAGAGTGTCTAAGTTATTTGAGCTGACTCTTGACTTCTAGTGCATTTCTCACAGAACTACTGGGCATTTTTTGTTGCTGTGTCACTTGTATCTGGAGATGTATGCAGGTTTTTAGAACAAAATTAATCAATCTCCTGATTTTTTTTCTTTGGAGGGAAACATGGAAGGCACAGAAACCCAAGACAAGAATCAGGAAAAGGCAAATTCGCAGCAAGCTCTGTTGCAGTCCACCTCAGAGGCAAGGGAGAGGAGAATTAAAGTTCTGCAAATCCCCTTGGGCTAAATTAAGGTGAAACGACACCAAGCGAACAATTAAATGTTTTATTTATCATGTAAACAATTTGAACCTATACAAGAGAAACAATTTGGACTCAGAAAATGTAAAAGCAGTTGGGAGTGTGGGTTCTTAGTGGAACCCATCTGTAAGAAGGAGGAAAAGAGTGCTAGGAAAGAGATAAGGAAAGATACCACCACCCTTGGATCCCGCGATGATTCCTCGATGGCAATGACGACAGGGCAGTTCTCTGCCGGGGGGCTCGCACTTGGCTCCCTGAGTCAGTGCCTGTCATACAGTCTACTGGGCAGGTGCCACTGTGGGGAGGGGTGGTGGTCGTAAGCCCCTTCCCCAGATTACTCCGTATGACCTCTGGCCATATATGGTCTTGCCTGGCAACACAGAACTGCATGTCCTTGGACAGGCAGAGCCTCTGCTCCCAGCTCTTCTTCTCACTGTGGAACAGAGCTTGCAGATTTTTTTATGCAGAACCTGCCTTGCCACACGATGTTTGAGACTTCATTAACTCTCAGTCTCTCACAGGCTCTTTTGGGAAAAAAAGAGTCCTTATATCTCTTGTTTGCAGAGACACCTGCATGGGGAAGGGGCATGGGGAGGATTTAGCATCTCCAGGAAGAAGCAACACAGTAAAGGAATTATCAGCATGTCTGTCTTTCCCTCTATTCTTCTCGCCAACCACAGGGTAAAAGCAGACACTTAGAGCTATTTTTGTTTGCAGACTGTGTGCTGTTCGACAGCAGGTGGAAATAATTGATCTCGTTTAGACTGCTTGTTTTGCTTGTCTTTAACAGGAAATATGACAGTGCCTGACCTACCCACAGACAACCTGGTCCTTTGGCCTGGAGCAGCCCATGTTTTGCTGTTCACTTCTAACAGAATGACACCCAGCACTGATGTGTCTCTTGGCTGGTGCATCTCTAGGCATTATTTCTTTCCCAATCCCCGTGCATCTTCCCCTGACCCCGAGTCTGACACACAGCACTTACATTCTTGATCCAAACATGCCACCTGCTGTTTGTTGAAGGGACGCATTGTAGAGACAAAGCCAGTGCATAAATTAACCGAACTAGAAGCATATTTGCATTGCAAAACCAGCCAAAGGACCAGGTTAGAGTCTGCTCTCCACCACCGTGCAAGAATAACCCTGCAACACTACACTCTTGGCCTGCAAGTCTGCAGATGGCTTGGAGCCTGGACAGCCGTTCAGACTACCACTGTAACACACAGAAGCAAGGCACATAGTTGGCACTGCCTGAAAAAGCTGCAAGGCAAACATATACCACTGCTGCCTCCTGATGAGTGTTATTAATACAGGGCAGGGAAGGGGCTAGTAGGGACAGGAAAAACTGAGATTAAAGCAGATTGCAAGGCAACACTCAAGGGCTGCTTCTTAAGAGCAGTAATAGCAAAGGAGGCCTCTGGGAGGAAGCAGTACCTCTGTAAAAAAGAAAATTGTGAATGGAGGCTTCAAAACATGCTTTAACTTTTGATCAGCCCCGAAGCAGTCAGGCAGATGGGCTAGATGATCATTGTAGGCCTCAGCCAACGGAACTATTCTGTTCCATTAATGAGAAGCAGGATGGATATCTTATTTTTTACTCCATGAGTGCTGCTGACCAGACTGCCACCGGGCAAACACAGCATCCCTGTTCAGCATGGGGAAAGGGTGCCTGAGATGTCTGTGCAGAAGCAAAAGTCTCTCTCAACACCGGGCCCAGGAACCTCCACTCAGGTTGAGACTATCTCAGGGTCTGGGGGCTCATCTGCACTGGGCAAGAACAGCCCTTCCCTCATTTTCCAGGCTGCAGCCAACCCTGCAGCCGTCTCCTGCTCCCCACCACCTCTCCTAACAGGCAGCAGCCTTGGTGCTGGGGACCCACGTGCTGAGGAAGGGAGGGAGCAGTGAAGAGCTCCCTGCGGTGCTCTCCCAGTGCAGTGAGAAGTCAAGTGTGGCCTGGGGATCACCCCAGCTCCACCACTGCTCCCTGCTGAGCTGGCCCCTGGAGGGACTGATGGGCACTGATGGGCTGGATCCAAATCCCCCAGGAAACTTGTTCAGCGATGCTGCATGGCCAGCAGGAGATTGGGTCTCACTGGCATGTGAGAGGGAAGCAAGGTGCCTCAAGACTTTTCAGCTGGTACCTGGGCTGGGATGGCTTTGGGGATGCTACTGAGGTGACCTTCTGCGGCACAGAGGCAAAACTGTAACCCTCCTTGATGTCATGGTGCACCCTCGCTCAAGCACTGCCTCCTGGATTACCTGCCTATCGCTATGGAGGGGTGCTCACAGTGCTAAAGCAGTCTGCAAGACAGCCGTAGCTCCCTGGAAGGACTGGGAGACGGCAGATGCTCTGCAGAGAGGGAGGGAAGAAAGGGTTAAAGGACAGAGGGAGGGATGGGCTACAGTTAGCAGATGTCCAGGGCTGAAAAGTAGGTCGCCTATTTCTGCCTGGGGGGTGGGATTTGAAAATCTACACTACATCAAGGCACAAACAAAGCCAAATAATACAGCAAGGAATAAAACTGAGCCTTGGAAGCCTGACAGAAATCATCCAAGTACACACAGCTCCTCTAACACACCATACACAGCTATTAATGAAGGCTGTCTAATTAAAAAAAAAAATTTACTTGCATATACATATATATAGTATCACATAAGAGGAGAGGCTCATAAAAAATGAAATAAAAAACCTCTTCAAAACCTACAAACCCAAGAAAAGCAGAAATTCTCTTATAACCCATGTACAAGGCTTGGACAGATATGAACTTAATACCAGGCTTTTATCAGCAGCCTTAGGCACGTTATTTAGGCCTAGATTCTCAACTCTCAACTGACTCCTGTTGATGCCTTTGTGAGTAATGAGGTCTCTGCAAGGCACTTCCTATCTCAGACATGGGAACTATCTGCACAGTTCATTGCAAGCACAAACACTTTTTAGGAGCCTAGTTTGTTTGACTGGCATTCCTCATGTTTGCATACATGTACCATACTATGAGGGTAGCAGGCTCGGAAGAGAAGGGGGCTGGGATAAAGAAAGCATCTTCATTTTCCTAGAAATACTGTGAAGGTAATTTCTCCACGTTGTTTTTCCTGTGCTCATTTAATCATCTTAGCTACTAAAAGATGGGCTAGCTGATCACAGCAGTCCTTTCTGGCCTTCAAACAGGGAAACAACTTGTCTTTCCTTTGTTTTTTTCCTACTGAGTGGAACAAGGAGGTAAAACCAGAGTTTGGCTCTGTATTTCAAGGTTGCAGTACCTAAACTCCGCACAAGTTTCCATCTTGATGAATTTGGGGGGTGACACACCCTTTTCTGTGCTAGAATTGAAGGAGAAGAGAAAGAAGGGAGAGGAAGGCTTAAAGCAAAAATGAATTGCAACTACTGCTTATGATCTGCACTGATTAGACGATTACTCTCTGTGTTCACAAGTTTGCCCGGGTGATTCAGCCTGTGTCTATCATCTCATTGAGTCCTGTGCTACAGTTTCACAGAAATGTGGACTCAGCAGCTACTAGGCAGCTACACCTTGGCTGGTTGGGCAATGACACATGATATATATGCACTTTGCACGCTTGGAAAGCACTGTAATTTTCCTAGAAGTACCATGAAGGTAATTTCTCTAACTTGTTTTTCCCCTGTGCCAGTTTAATCAGCTTAGCTGTTAAAAGATAACATGGGTTTAGAGCTATCATTAGCTCAGACTGGTCATGTGGTTATGCCGGTCATTAGCA
>NW_010178144.1:8020-9485 GCF_000695765.1 Mesitornis unicolor | reverse complement strand
TGCTGAACTCAGTGTTACTCTTTCTGCTTTTAATAGGTAACTACATAACAAAAACTGTGCCCACCGCTTCACTAATGAAGCAAAAGAAAAATGAACACTTTCTGTTATGGATACAGGAAAAATTTAAATTTAAATTTAAAATTTTGTATTAGAAAATGTTACAGCTGCTAACAAACCTATGTATAGCCCAGGCTCTATTTTAGTTACAGTTTCTTTTATTAACTAGAAGTACATCCACTAAATGTACAACCAAGCCAGTGATCACTAACAATGCCCCATTGTTTAAGGTGAATCACGGATGAGAATTTATTATTTTAAAGATCACTGGAGCCTTACACCTTTGTTATGTGAAACACACCCCTCAGCTTTTCTAGTGAAGTCCTTGAACCGAGGTTGTTGGAGGGTCTTTCCTTTGAGTCTGGGGTCTGTGAGGGGCTACAAAGCAACCCCCAGACCCAATTGCTGCAAATACTGCACATGATGGGAAGTAGGAGGAGTTGTTTTAATGAGTTATGGGAAATTGTATGCAAATACATAAGGGTCTATTCATTATGCATGTACGTACCCTCTATAACGAGCAAATACACCAAGCAAGGTGTGCGATGTTGGTGAAACTACTCCCCTTTGCACCCGGACATAATAAAGAGTGTCTGCTTATCTGCATCACATTACCAACACCCCCAGCAATGTAACAAGGTTAACAACACACACAGGGCTGTGCCCAGCAGTGCAGCCAGCAATCATCACCCTTTAGCAGAGCCATTTGAGTACTGCTCAACATAAGGCTTAGCCCACTTACTGTGACTGAAGAATACCAAGCTCCCATTCCCTTCTTTGCATATGGGAATTTTAACATGCACCTCTCAAATGTACCTATAAACACCAGAGTACAAGCTCTCCTGGGGTGAAATGTGCTGCCAACCTCCTTACAGGCCGGTAGGACTAGAGAGAGCCATTGAAGGAAACTTAGCTGTGTCTGCTCTGGGTGTTGCAATTCTATTTAGTCTAGTGAGTGTTTAATGGACAACCCACTAAGTTTTGTTCACCTTTATCCCTAGGCTTGGGTTTTAGCCTAAAATGTTTATTGGAAACTATACTTCGTTATTTATTCTGCTTACAGTACAACCTGTTTCATTATTAAATCTCAAATTCGTTCTGATGTTAATAATTGCTGTAACCAGGTTGTCCTGGTTTCGCTGGGGTAGAGTTGTAGAATCAGTTTTCTGTTGAGGAAAACTGCATTTCTGCAAAGACTTACAGTACTTGATTTAGTGGGAACAAAGGTCACAAGACATTTTGGTTTAGTTTTCCATCAGCACTGGTATGCAGTGATCAAGGATTTTAGCAGTTTTGAGTTAGCCAGGTGCAGAAGCTGGGATGGAGCGAAAGTCAGGGCAGCTGACCCAAGCTGGCCAACAGAATTATTCCTCAACTTAAATTAGGAAGTTTGCTGGGGACAGGTCTC
>NW_010178144.1:372-7989 GCF_000695765.1 Mesitornis unicolor | reverse complement strand
TTTCCCTGATGGTTTCTAGCCCTGAAGTGTCTTACTTGTCATTCTGCTCCCAAGGCCTACTCCCCTTGTTGTGATCACTGTATCCGTCAAGTATAACTTTGTGTACTTTGTATTAATAGTGCTATTAATACTGGCTATTATAAATTTATTAAATCTGTTTCTATTTCAACTCATGGGTCTCCTTTCCTTCTCCCAATTCCCCTCCCTGTGTGCGGAGCAGTCATCGGGTGACAGAACAACTGCCTAAATGATAGTACAGGTCTTCCCGTGCTCCCCATCGATTAATAGTGCTACCTTTGGATGGGAGATAAACTGTAAACATCCAACTTTTTTAGCTGGACAAAAAAAACCCCCACATCATTGCATGGGGTCAGTGGTAGCACTAGGAAGCAATGTTCAGGATCATGAGGCTTCTGCACCAATTTTACCACGTAATAAGGTACAAGGAGTTACTGCCTTGTGCTGCAAACACAGCTTCTGGCCATGCTCTGTTCAGTACATCGCTGTTTCCTCTGCTTTCTTAGAAAACAGATGGGAAGAAATCATACAAGGTACTCACCTAAATAACCATGTTTCTTAATTATGCAATGCATCCAATGAAGACCACACATACATAGGAAGGATGGAAACATAAATAAACCTCAGAGAGCTCAAATCATTTAAAAGGACCGTACACTAATCATGTAGCAATAGGACAGAGTCAAAGCTGACAGAAGACTCTGCACACCTCTTTACTACAGTCAAATTCACTACTCCTAGCACACTGTGCAGCCCTTAAACTTACTGGATAAAGGACATGATGGTCTCCAGTCCTCTGAGGAATTTGTACAGGTGGGTGAGACATACTGACACTTGCAGGCCTTTATCAATGGCAATGTAACTCCTGGCCATTTGAGTGCAGACGTACAAGTGGGGGAAACACAAGTTTAAACAGCCCTTTAGTTTCTGGTACAGGGTTTTCTTGCCTCTGTGGAGATGACAGCCCTGTTGTAGAGCTCAGTAGTTTTTCCTGTGTTCTTCACAGTTGAAGTTTTTATTTGCTTCCTCTCAAGGAAGACTTTCCTCTCCTGCAGAGCTCATTGGAAGACTTTGATGCTAAAACAAGGATATGTTTCTCCTAGGATACTTGAGAGTCTCTTTACTCTCCTGCCAAAGCAACCCCCTTGATCACTGCAGTGCTTTTTTTGGAGAAAAGGCCAACACCTTCTAATTCCCCTATACTGATCATTGATTAGATTTTTGGTTTAATTTCATTTTATTTGCCCGCCATGTGCAATAAATTCCCTATGATGACTTTACAGCACTTGGAGCCCTAACCAGAATCTGCCTCAAACTCACCCTCTCAATAAATCTCAGCTGCCAACTTCACCAGTCTTCCAGTGACTTCCAACTTTTACATTTGCAATACTTCCCAGAGAGAGGGCATATATATTCACTAACTTCAAGCAAGGAACAACATTGTCCAGACACATACAAGACCTAAGGAACCTATAACTCCTGTAGGTTATTTCCTTTTCAGCTTCCCTTCACACACCTTATCAATCTCTTAGGCCTCACTACCTCAGAAATCTCACTGCTGCTCCCTTACTTGCTCCCCAGAACTGCCTTTTCCTACCCTCAGACCACGACCTTCTCCAGCGGGAGCAGCACAGAGCCCATGCTAATGAGCCCAGCTGAGCTTACTAGGGATTTTCTCAGTGCTTTGCCTGTACTGCTCGCACACCTTGCCAGCCTCCAACATCCTCTGAGAAAATGTGAGAACTGTCCTGCCAAGAGTGATGGGATTGGTGAGCCAGGACAGCTGTCCTGTGGGGCTGCCCCACTCCTCCAGCCACCCAGCAGGCTCACACAGCCCATCAGTCTGCATGCTGTGCCCACACTGTATGCCTTGCTGGCAGATCACAAAAGCTAACAAGTCCTATTCTTTTTGCTCCCAGTTGATACACCATGATTGCTAGTGCTGGACAAGTGGGAGAAAATACATGAGGAGAAAGGAAGACAACCAGTACTGATATAAGCCCTCCCATGGTGATGTATGGGGGATTGCTAAAGCACTCAAGGCTCAGGTGAAAATCAAATGGTTTGGTGCCAAATCTTTCCTCCATGCCTATGTTTTTACAGCATGGCCACAGGAATGATATGAAGGTCCCACACTACTACCCAGCAGCTTTGCCTTAGAAATGCTAATAGGATCAGTGCTTGGAATGAGATTAAAAAACTTAATTTGACCATTTTGTTTCAACTAAATGGATTAAATTGTGGGTTTGGTACAGCCAAACATCCACATTCACCCTCAGCAGCATAACCATGAAGTCACTGTTCAGAAATGCGCCTTTCCTCTTCTTAAAGCTACTTAGTTTTCACAATTTATTAAGATGTTGGACTAAACAGTAAGTCATTAAAGTTCTTTAAAGGCTTTTGTAAGGGCCATGGTTAAATCAGAGGTGTTTGTGTCTTGGTTGACCTTACTTTACAAATACTCATTTAGTATTAACACAGCTGGGGACTCTGGTGCAAGGCACCCAATTGTCCCACTCTTTCTAGGTCTGTTTCCTAAGTGTAACTTGTCAGTGCTCAGAAGAGTTAACTACAATCAGATTAAAACCGATTTAGACTATGGCTTCATTTTATGCCTGAGGTGATTAAACGGCCAGATGTCAGCAGTGGGGAGGTTCAGCTCCAGACCTGTACACAGGCACTCCAAATGCTTTGCAGGCACTGGTGCTTCCCTGCTCCTGCGGGGAGACCCAAGTCTGCAAACTGAAAACTCTTCATAGGGCCCCTCAGCTAGGCCCCCCCTGCCCTGGAGGGGCAAAAGGAAGACAACATGTTGGTACGGCCAGGACTGTGGCCATCCTGGCAGAGCTGAAGCAGAAGCACATCCCACATGCTCACAGCCTGACATTATGGCTGTGCAGCAACAGCAGCTAGTGGTGAAATGCTGCTGAAAGGGTACAGTCCTGCCTCCTCTCCTCTGGTGTCACAGCGAGCAATCGCAGAGCCACGAGATGAGCTGGCTTGGCAGGTTATGCCACTGCTTGGGAAGACAAGCTTGTTCTCCAAGGTGTGGCAAAGCTGCTGCATCACAGCAGCCCCTAGCAAATGATCCCCCTGGCACTTGTGTAGTGGGGTCCACCAGTCCCCGCCAGCTTCAGGAGGTGACAGCAGCTACGGCTGAGGGGGGAATGGTGCACAGTGAGGAAACATGCTAAGCATGGGTTGATGGTGACTTAGCAGGCTGATTTTTTTTCTTTAATTTGCATATTGTTTTATGTTAAGCAAGTGGTTGACTCAAATGATTAGAGGAATCCATCAGGAGTAGCTGCCTCTGGAAGCACACCCGGCAGCAGCCATCACAAAGTGAAGATAGGGACATTTGCAATACTGTCAACAACCCATTGAGTAAAACACTACCAAGCTTCAGGTCACAGACCATGCCTGTAAGTTCTCAGAGTTTCCCTGTCACCAAATAATACTACAGCCACCCAAAGCAGGTTAGGTTTTGTTTGGTTTTTTTCCTAATTTGCCCGTAATCACAAGCATGGGAATGGTGTGGAGGTCTTCAGATTTGCACACAAATCCTGGGGATGAAAGACTGGGATTTCTGTATTTTACATCTGGTTCAGGCAAGCCACATAACCTCCTAATTTCTTCTAACTGTTCAGTAGTGCTTTGAGACCCTCCTTGTAGATATGAAGTGTTTCTACTTTGAGGTAGTAGCACCCTAGCATTACCAACTTACATGGTAAAGGTAGTGTTGTCTCCCAAACAAGGTTCGGAGCCCGGCGTGCAAGAAGCCAATACTGCACACTGAGATGAAACACCAAGTTTATTAGGATCTGGAGCAGGATCGGGCGCTAGCAGGCTAATGCCACAGAACTAGCACAACCATAGGATGGAACAGAGACCATTTATACACAAGAAGTTGAGATCAAGATACAGCCTCATTTCACACTTACCTATAAGGGTACAATACACAAAGATTTAGAGAGTGGGGGATAAAATTGGGTAGGGGCATCTTGGCTTAGGGGTGTGACTTTTACCCTGATCAGTGTAAGTCACCCAGTGATTTCTCTGACTTCATGTCCCCCGGCCAAGCAACATAACAAGGTTAACAATGCACACAGGGCTGTGCCCAGCAGTGCAGCCAGCAATCATCACCCTTTAGCAGAGCCATTTGAGTACTGCTCAACAGTAATATCACCTAGACATCTGTAGTTTTAAAAAATAATTACACAAAATAAAGATTCAGAAATATACTGACAGGAACTCAGTAAGACAAAAACAGTGCCCATGATGTCCCAAACCTTTCCAGAACTGATATGGCAGTGATAAAGCCCTTGAAAATCAGATGTGTGCCAGTCCAAACATCATCCTGCCCCTTCAGATTTGAGATCCATGCCTTACATACAGGACACATTTGCTCAGGTCACAGGATGTGTCAACAGCAACACTGTTCAACGCTACTTTGTTGTGTAAGCTCTATGCTTACAGAAACTATACAAGGTAATTAACTATTTTATTGTAGTAGCTCTTCCACACGCAAACTACTAATCTCCTCTCCAGATACTGCCTCTGGTGCTTGCTAAAGGTTATAATCTTATCTTGCTTTCAACATAGTTGCTTGACCTGAGAATGCCATTTAATACTGTACTCTCATTTATCCATTATTTAAACCCATAGACCTCTCCCTGCTCACAGTTTCCAGTGCGATGTCTTTCCTACAGACTGCCATTGACAAGTGACAGCAAAACTAGAACTGCCCCTATACATTTTACATTGTGAAATCCCAGTTTTCTGTAGTCAGTGCAGGTGCTCACTGCCAGAATATGCAAGTGACATGACATAAACAAAACAAACAAACCAGACACGGTGAAAGAAAAGAAAATGAGACAGCGAAAATAAATGTGGAACAAACACAGTCTAGAGAGCTTTCTGGACCGGGCATCAGCTGAAATAATGAAACAAGAAACAATGTCCCACTTCATGTTGATTGTTTTGAGGATAAATATTTTTTGTACATTTTACTAAATAAATCTGCTTGTATGAAAAAGAAAACAAAACCAGGCTGTACACTCAGAGACCTAACTGCACAGCTCTGTGGCTCAGCAGATCTATTGCATGCTGCTGTGTTTTTACGACGTGTTTGTGACACATTAAGATCATATGCATCCATAATTGCTGCAGCTCTGACTTATTCAGGCAGAATAAGACGATCACGTGTCTGAGCTGGCAGCCAACAATCTTCTAATGGAAGCAACCCACGGGGCCCACGGCTTGGGGAGGGCTTATGTTCACAAAGGTTTTGTGAAACAAGGATGTGTGCCATCACATGCTGAAGGGTAATGTGAGCAAGGACGGCTCTTAGTGAAGTGTGCTGTGACTCAGTCTTTGGGAGAACCAGTAACGCCTACAGAAGGTACAGGAGCCAAAGCTTGGTCAACTGGTAGGAAAGACATAAGAACAAAAAGCAAGCTGACAACATTGTTTTTATGCAACAGGCATTATGACACCAAGCACCTGAGCAGTTGGCAGGAGTTTCTGCTGTGTGAGTTCCTGGACTAAGCAGGACAGGTTAGCCTGTTGGCCACCTTTTATTTAGGAGCAAGCATCTTAATCTGTTTTCCTGTATTTAAAGTGATAAAACCCAGAGGAACTCCATGCAGTTTACATCCTACCTCCTGCACACAATACCAGTGTGAAGTGGAAGATGTGGACACCCTCTGATCTGTAGGCAAAATCCAGTCCTTACTCTGAAAACAAGGGCACACACATAACTTGAAGATGTTTTATGCAGAGACACGCTCCCATTAAGACCCTACTCCTGTAGCCCAAGATTTGAGCCCATTTCTAGCTTGACTTACTGTTTCTTTCCTGAAAGAGACACTGCTTTCTGCAGCACCACTCAATAATTATGTCTCTTTGTAATATCAATAAATTTGTTTTAATTTTGTTTTAATGGGAGCAGATTTGCTGAGATGGTCATTGATTTGCAGCAAGATTTAACTACAGCTGTACTGAGGATAACTTTGTATGTCAGATGAGCATGTGAAAGATGTGAAGATACATTATTCAAAGTGGAGTTGCTTTATCCTAGACTGCTGATTCACAATGAAGTCAAAGAAATGTATAGTTTTCCCTTTCCTTTAGTATATGAAATAAACACAGCGATCTGTGCCACCCTTCAGTTTTCATGTGCTCTACATGAGGTGCCTACAAGAACTACCCTGTCACATCTTTTCAGCTCTGTTGTTTCTTCTTCCTCTGTAAGTAAATGTCCTTGCCTTGACCACAACATAACTGTTTCTCTTCTTAAACATGCTATCACCAGTAACTATCAGAACAAATATATATAAATAGAAAAAAAAACCCACCTCATGCATGATTTGCACTTATTATAAACCAGAGCTCTCTGCCATCATTCACGAAAAGCACATCCTACCCTCATAATGGGCAAGGCAAATGCCAGCATGATGGAAAACTAACTTTGGTGAACCTGGACTGCAGCATCCTTCAGCTCCTTGCTTATGCACATTGATGAAGAGCTGCTAACACCATGCTATCATGGTGCCACAATGCCCCGATGGAGCGAGCCTCCAGAAAGGCAAGAAAGGGAGTGTTTTACAAGTCCACGATGGCAATTGATAAGGAGAACAGCAGGCTTTCCTGGCTATATTGAGATAAGACTTAGAGTCGAGGGGAGGTGTAGGAGCTGGGACTTG
Organism: Mesitornis unicolor; assembly: GCF_000695765.1. NCBI lineage: Eukaryota > Metazoa > Chordata > Aves > Mesitornithiformes > Mesitornithidae > Mesitornis > Mesitornis unicolor. Next base: position 1,267 of record NW_010178144.1, on the reverse strand, counting down.
CAAACAGGCTGTCTCCCTTTGCTCTAGGAAGGGACTCTCCTCTCTGCACAGTGGCCTCTCCATGCAACTTCATTCACAGATAGGCAGACATTTTATATATGTAAACGTCACCGTCAACCCTAAACTTAAAAAACCCCAAACAAACCCAAACACAAAATGTAAAGGGCAAAACTGCCATGCTTGGGTCAAGCATGGTGGCTCAGGCTCAGCAAAGCCCCTTTCAGCTGCACCTTCCCTCCCAGGAAAACTGAGGTGGGTCCAAGGAGTAGGGACCAAAAATAGTTGCAGGTGGTGACCTGGCCACTACTGTCCCCCTAGGGCACAACCAGACACGTCTGGCACGCCCTGACTTGCTGATGCCACCTCCAGTCACCAGCTTGCAGCCCAGCTCTTCAAGAGACATACACAGTGGAAATCAGTTGAAACCAGTCAAAACCACTTTGAATCTAGACAAAAACCCATTAAAGCAGGTGAAAACCCACCAAACCAGACAAAACCTGCTGAAACCAGGCAAGGCGGTCACCTGCTTGCAGCTCTGCTGCCCACAGACTGTTGACCACAGCCGGGTGGTCTCCTCTGGGACAGGGATGCCATCCCACCAGTGACACTTTGAACCTGGAGGGCTGCCCTGAGGGGTGAAGAGGCAGCAGCCAGAGGGGTCACTACCATTTTGGGTACAGGTAATTCAGGAAGCTTTGTGAGGGAATGCCACAGGCACCCTGGCTAGAATGTGTTTATGCCTTTGAGACATAGGGTGCAAAACACCACAAAACAGGTGGGTTATTTTGCCAGTTGTGGGGCACACAAGACTGACGGTTAGCTCAGCTATCTGTCACCCGAGCTGTCCAGCAGACGCCGTTGCCAGCAGGGCTTGGCCAAGCGGGGTTGCCTCAGC
>NW_010178144.1:0-341 GCF_000695765.1 Mesitornis unicolor | reverse complement strand
AGTACTGCAGGTGACGTGTAGGGAGGGTTACCAGGGCCGGGGCAAAGGGCCTTCCTAGGTTTTCACACCCATGATTCTGGAGCGCTTTGGTTAAAGCTGTCAGCTCTTGGTTGGAGGTCACAGAGGCTCAGAAAAGGAAAGCCCTACTGGTAGGGAATTCAGGCATCGATCCCACAATCTCTCGCATGCTAAGCAAACGCTCTACTATTTGAGCCAACTCCTCTCCTCACTAGTGCCTTCCCCCCAAGCCCCCACCTTCGGCTGCCACCGCGCGCTCCCTCCGAGCCCACCACGGACTTGTTGTCAGGCAGTTTGGCGCCCGCGCCGCGCCCTGAGGGGCG
>NW_010178143.1:7820-13982 GCF_000695765.1 Mesitornis unicolor | reverse complement strand
GCACTTCTCAGGGCTCTGAAGGGACATCTACCCCTCCGCCTCTGGCCTTGGGGCTGGTATGGTCTGCCGAATCCCGGCCGCTTCCCACCTGCCTGCCCAGCTGTCCGTACGCCGGCGAGCCTCAGGCGGCCCGGCCCGGCCCGTCTCGTCTCGTCCCCCCCCGCCGCGAGCCCCCGCGCAGGAGTAGCGCCCGGAATGTTGGAAGAGGAGGCTGTCGGTACTGCCCCAGTTAACGAGGCAGCGAGGACCCGGGGCAAAGGGAGGAACCTTTCTCCAGGCCCGTCACCACCTCCTGAAGAGGCAGACAGTAATCTCCAGCAGTGTTTTTATCTCCTAAAACTAGGGAGTGAAACGAGGAGGAAAGCAAGGTCATGCATTTCACCTGTCCTGAGGCCTCAATGGGAGAAAAACAAGAATGCCCAGTGAGGCTGTGCCTCTGGTCTGACTCACCAGGCCATATTGAAGGAGGCAAAATCATGGTTTAGAATTTACGACTGTCAGTGTGAAGAAGTGGAAGTCCTTAGTTCAACACAAGGAGACTTCCTAAGGTCCCCAAAGGGACTCACTCAAGAAGGCAGGCTGCCCTGAAAACTGCTGTGCATCACTAGGCACGGGATAACCTTAGAAGTGCAATCTGGGGTCTGCTAGCAGAAAGAACTAGAAAATAACACTCACCTTCGTGACCTCCTTGAAATATTCCAGCTTTTTTTTCAGCCCTTACCAAACTGGAGAAGAAGCACCAACAGTAACATGTCTCAAGTGTACTTCTGTGGTCATTTAATACACAGCACTACAACCTGTTCCTCTGTTCCATAATTTCACCCTGTTTGCAAATGCAGATTGCCCTGAAAATAGCTCTTCTGCTAAGCAGGCCTGGAAAAAAGAGTGATTCAAGTGTCAAGCTTGTAATCAATGTAGTCACAAGGTACAGCCTGACAAAAATCCTTGATTTGATGACAGCAAGAGCTAGAACGCAGACAAATGTGTGCCAGGAGAACCACCTCAGTGGGAAAGCCGTTTTTCAAAGTGGTCAAACATTCACAGCCTAAGACATAGCAGCTCAGCCCTGAGATTCAATGTCAGGATCACTGTAGGGTCTATTTATCACTGGCTACTCTCCTGTTGCACTTTTTTGGGAGCTTTAAGATAAAAACTTCAAAGAATATTATCTTGATAATGTCTACAATAAAATATATTTTAGTTTAATTAAAATCTTTGTGTCTTGCTTAACTTTGCTTTATGCAAATTATACTGATCCAACCTAAAGCCAACAGCATTTTTCATATTAATTAAATAATTTAACTCTCACTGAGCATAGACAGAGCACAGACCTGTGGTCCTTACAGGACCCTACACTACTCCTCACTGTTCTGGTGCTGCATCAACATCTACCAGCTTCTGCAACATTCTTGTTACCACAGGCAATTAAAAAATAAAAGAGAGTTTCTATTAATTCTGTGCCTGTAATATGTAACAATATAATGCTTAACTCCTAGTAGTGACTTTTTCAGCTGTGAAGACTGTATAAAAGGCAATTTTAGCAGAGCTGACAAGATTTTTTTAGAAATAGTTATTTTGTGAGATTACAGAACTCTGCTGAATTGCATTCATTGGCTTTTATGAATATTTATCAGACAGCAACAAAGCTTATCCTAAGAAGAGCACTACATTTTAATGATGTGAAAGGCAGAACAGGCCAAGCCTTTCATGTGCTTCATATCTTGATTTTGGCAATTTAAAGTCAGAACAGCTGAAAGAATACAGAAACATTCAGAGACATGAAAGTGTATTTTACATAGTTTTAATTGTTGGATCTTCTACATTACACCTCCTCCTCAAGTTAAAAAACCTAAATCTGGGACATTTACATGCAAAATAAGGCAACTGTGACAAAAATAGGCCTTGTGCAAATAAATGAGAAAGATTGAGCTATTTTTTGCTCTGATAATTTAAAACCTGAAAACCTGAAAATCCAACACATCTATAAATTTAACAAGATTACTAGCAGAACTAGCAAAAATGTTGCCACGCATACGGGATTTAAATATTACAACAAAAGTTTCTGGGCTGCTCTAGCACTGTGTGGCTGCATCATTAAGGGAAGAGTATCCTGACGGAGGGAGTCGCTCTCAAAGGAAGTCAGGAGTGCATGTGTTTTTACCGACTCTGCGTGTCAGCAATATACCCAGCATGAAATGATCTCTCCTACTGTTCTCTCTCACAAATTAAAAGGCAGCGCTGGACAAAGACAGGACTCTGACTGTGCTGGTTTCTGTGGGCTTTTTCCTTTTGTCTCTTTTTATAGCATCAGAGAAAGTCAGAGGTTAAGTGAGGAAAGACAAAATGAAAAAAAGCATGTGAGAAAAATAGGGAGAAAAAGTGACTTGGGAGGAGAAAGGAGGAAAATAATTCTCCAGGCACAAAAAGATAAGGATGATTTTATGAGTAATACATGGGCCTGGCAGCAGACTGCTGTTTCACTGATAGATTCCCTGACCTTGGAAAAGACATGCTACCTTCTTTGCTTCTATTACTTCTCTGTAGATAATAATGCTAGCTTTCTGCCAACATCTTAAGATCCTTTCATGGAAATATGAGAATTAATATATTGTTGTCAGACAGGGAGAGACAGACTGTACCTGATGAAAGGTTACTTCCTACTAAAAGATTGACTTCTGTCTCTGTTGCATAGAGTACAACTGTATAAAAAAAAATCTATATGATTTATGAAGATGTGCACAGTGATTTCTCTTACAAGCTTGTGAATGGATTCTTTACACCTTGAGCCATAACCAGAACAATGAAAAAGCCTAGAGCTCTTATGTATTCAAGGACTTTGAGGCATTCAGAGAGAGTGAAGAGTGCTCAGAACCAAATTATGGTGGTCGCCTAAAGAGTGCCACTGAATAAAAAAAGATGATGGTCAGTGCCGTGCGAAAAATGCAGAAGGAAATTACTATTTTCTGGGAAGTTTTCTGTTTATTCAAATGGGTGTATGCATTTCTCTGATGTAACATCTCCATCCTACAGGCCCTTTCCCCACACCACTCCCTTTCTTGGGTTAGTTGGGCCCATCTCCCTTCTAGATGAGCTGTGAGTCCTCACCCCATCCCAGTTCCCACCATTCTCCCGGGCCTTCGTCTGTACCTCCTACTTTGTTTCTGGTTGCTCTACTTATACTCTCATCCACTTCCTCCTGTCTCTGTTGTCGCCTCTTCCATGATGGCTGGATTGGTATCCTCTGCCCCTTTAACCTCTGCAGTCATCACAGGGTGGGTGCTGGGGGGTCTGTCAGGATACTGGGGACTCAGGGTACTGCAGGACTCTAGAATAGTGTTGGGAGGGCTCTGAGAGGTACTGGGGTCACTGGGAGAATACATAGGGGCTTCAGGGGGTACTAGGTTCACTGGAGAGGTACTGGGTAGCTTGGGGGTCTATTGCATTGCAGTGTACCTGTGGGCTCTGTTGGATGCTGGGGGGTCCTGAGGACTAGGACTCTGGGGTGAGTGAGTAGGGTTCTCACAGTTTCCTATGGCTACATCAAGCTGAGCTTGCAACCATATCCAGGTTGCTCATTTGCTTCCTGATTCAGATTTCTGCCACCTTCAGCAATGGATAATTCAGAGGAACAGGAGACTTTGATGGTCGGTACACTGGACTACTAGGTCTCCTGTTCCTCCCAATACTTCTCAGGGTGGGGTAGATCATTACTACATAACAAAAGCATCCTCATTCAGTCCATCCTTGCAGAATACTAAAATCATTACAGATGATTTCTAGCTCAAAATGTATCAAGGCAATGAGCGATTTCTTTCAAAGTTGAAGACATACTTAAGTTTTATAGCTTAGTTTAAACATAGCTTATTTTCCGAAAGTAATGGTCAGCATGACATAGTTTATTGGAACAAAGTCACTACGTAAGACTTGCTTGTTTTCTATCTCACTTCAGAGTTCAGAGTATATACGCTTCATTTATAAAAGTGTTTGTGTGTGATTTATTTCACATGTCCTTAAGGGGAAAAAACTGCAAACTGCTGCATAAAAGTTCCTTTGCTGGTGGAACTCATCACAATTACAATATGGAAGATACTGTTAAAATTGCCAGATCTGCAAGAGTACATAAAAATGTAGTAGCATTTGTATTTGCACCTGAGTAAAACTTTAAAGCTTATCAGTACTTCAGTAAATGTCCCTAGCAAATGGAAGAATTATATTACAACCCTTTGTTAAATATGATAATGTAGTTATTAATAGGAAATACTGAATAGGCCTACTGAGAAATCTGATTCCTTTATGTATTATAAAAGCATATTTCTCCAACAAAACACCATAGATATGTGTCACATGGAAATATTAATAGATCTCCAGTTAAGTGGATGAAAAGAAAATGATCAGACTCTTCATTTATTTTACCTTAGTGTGACAGCCTTGATTGGCTTTTCCTCTCATTTTTTCCCTACTGTGTTTCTTTTAGTCAAACAAAAATTTAATGCTTATTCTGGTTTCGATAAATTTTATTTTTTTAATAGACTTTTGCAGTTGTCATAATATTTTCTTTCACATTTTTCACTGAACTGAATGTAAAATTATGCAGACAGAAATGAATGAAAAGACTATAAACAATTGACATATTATGAAACACAAGTTGGAAAAAAATACTTGCAAGATAGATGAAGTATCAGGATTTGCTTGCTTTGGAAGTGTAAAGCCACACAGATAGAAGTGCAATTTAATATCACTTATCCACTGCCATGATGTTAAATGGGTCTTCTAACAAGGCAAAGAGGTTCTTCTTTTCACAATTCATTTGACTGCCATCAGACAAAATAGCTCTGGGTTCTAATCCCACCTTTTACAACTTGATCCTCCAAATGTCATTATATGTCTAGGTATAGATTCCAAATAAAAAAAAAAGAAGTAAAGAAGAATCTCACTATAGATAGGATATTGCCAATCTATTCAACATACTTGAGGAAATTTTTAAAAGTAATGTTGTAATTTTCTATTGTAATAGTCTATTCCTAGTCCTATTCCTATTCCTATTCCCATTCCATTCTATTCTATTCTATTCTATTCTATTCTATTCTATTCCTATTTTTCTTTATTGTGTTTTAGGTCCAATAGTCCAAAAGGCCAGGAGCTTTTCTCTCCACTGACTTGAATGATTTGAAGTAGAATGCCACACAAATACACTGAAAAAGCCAAGCCATTTTATTGTTGCCCATAACACTTCCTTTTCCGCATGTGTGGTAGTAAACTCCTAACATACATTTTTTTCAGGTTCAGGTAAGACAGCTGCTTCTGTTTTAGCAGGTACCTCATTTATGGGGGAATACTTGCATGTACCCCTGCACATTTCTGTTGCTTTTGTTCTACTATCTGCTACTCAAAACTTCTCTATGTAAAAGTGAAGGAAAAGAATAACATAGTTGCTATTGCTTGGAAACACTATTCTGAATAGCTGAACAGAGCAGAAAAATAATTATTTACGTCATTTTGTCTTGTCCTTCCCACACTATATAGAACTGTATGAAATGGGATATATTCCAACCTACCATCTACCTTTCTTCTGTGAATGAAGAGCTTCTGTAGTTGCAGCCCCAACTGGCATCAATTTAGGATAGTTATGAAGATATCAAACATATCAAGGTGTTGCCTATTCCAGTGTTTTCCTTCCTCCTTTACATGAGTTAAGTACCTAATAGAAGTCAAAAGAGAACCGAAATGGGATGAAGGCAGCTGAGTACAGGAAGAAAAGTTTATGTGTGGTCTTGTTCTTTGTATTATGGTTTGCTTTGCTTTCCATGTCAGTTGATTGAGATGAATATGGAATTAAGTGGTGAAAAGGAGAATTGCAACTGCAAAATACCACTTTCAGAGACGAAAGTAGTACATTTTACAACCTCAGACTTTTATATCCTTTTTTAAACACTTGGTTTCTGATATTTTTTAATAAATTTCAGAGAAATAAGCCTAGAAAACTTAAGTGAGAACACTTCATCATAATCTACTTGTATAATGAAATATTTTATCTGGAGATCTCAAATAACTACAAAGAAGGCACCTCCCTCTGAAAATTTCTGTTATTTTAAAAAATATTATTAGATATGTAGGAAGAACATGAACTCGAAGCACTGATTTTTAAAAAGGATTGCTAATCTT
>NW_010178143.1:0-7789 GCF_000695765.1 Mesitornis unicolor | reverse complement strand
TCCCTACTTGATTTAGCACTAAATCTGAGTTGTTTTTATGTACCACAAAGAGATTTTTCTATATTAATGATTCAGTTAGAATCAAGCTTTATAAGATAACTTACCATGCCTGTGTGAGTGATTAGGGGATTTGTTTCTTTTTCATTTTGCTCAATTTGCAATTCACTCTTTTGCTGCATTTTGTAGAATACGATCTCTTTCTCTTGCATTTGTGAGCTCTCGAATAGTTTTACATTTTGCCTTCCATTCAAATCAAGGCTTTCAAAGTATTTGAACTGATACGTAGTTTAAATTCAAATTTACTTGTAGTGGCTTTTAGAAAATAATTCAGCATAAATTTTGGCCCACAGTATGGACCCAGAGATTTACAAAACAAGAGACATCATTCTTCCTTTCCTTTTCCTATTGTCCCCAAAATCACAAGCGTTTGAGTAGTGCTTTGTTCAAGTATGGTTCACTAAGCCCCATTGTGTATAATATCTGCTCATAAAAACACTTCTTAGCACCTTTGTATATCACACCTGCAGAGCATATATGGGAAAAGTCCTGCTGTCTTTTGGCAGCAGCATAGCCTGAAGAGTTAATACACTGTGGCTTTCAATCTCCTGAAGTGTTGCTACTGAGTTTGACTGTACATCTGAGATTAGATGAAGAGAGGGTAACTGATTAGAATTAGAGGATTCTTCTAAACCACAATGTAAATAGGTGTCTTTTAAGTTTGCCCAACACAGCTGTATTTTTCCATGTTTATTATGGAGTTGACTGTCAATCTCTGCATCCAGGAGTAGGACTCTCCTCGCCTTTTATTTGCAGAATGCTTCACTTTTGCTAATCCTGCTGTAAGCTGCAGTGGGAGTTAGTATAGGCTACGGATTTTAACTAGGAGCTTATTTAACCCCACTCAGAAAAGGTATAGCTAAACAGTGGTTAATAATGCTTTCAATTTATGCACATTAGTACTCCCACAGCAGCAAATTTCAGGAAAATGAGCTTACATAGATTAGTCATTAGCCTTTCTTTTCCATGCCCTTAGAATACCTGACATTAGAGAACAAGAGATTTTGCAGTAGAAGATAAAATATACTTCATCCCTGATGGAAAGTATTTTGAAACTTCTTAAAATCCTGTCCAATTAATATCAGAGGAATTTAAGTTATTTTGAGGATCACATTTTGATCATAATTATACGTTGTGGTTTCTACAGTTGCTCTATCACTTGATGCCTCCTCCCCACCTGGGGAGGAAGATCGGGAAAAGGAAAGGAGATTCGTGGGTTGAAACAGAAATATATTTAGAACAACAACAACAGCAGCAGTAGTTATAAAATACACAGTTATACTCAGCTGATATTCTGGGGGAGTAGGCCTCAGGGTTAGGACAGTAAACAAGTTCCTCCTGAGACGTCAGCTACAGAAGAGGGAGCAGGAGGGAGAGAAGAGAAGGAAAAGGAGGAAGAAGGGCCGCCCCCAGCAAAGTCCCCAATTTATAGTGAATGTGATGTTGATGATATGAATAGCATTAATTGGTCAGCCTGGGGTCACCTTGGAGTTGATTCCCCTAGGTCCCTGTTCCTCCCAGCCTCTGCAACTTTATCTCAAGACCTTGAACACCTTGAGCACTGTGGCAACCTGCATGCCAGCAGTAGCTGAAACCTATAACAAAGTTTTTATCACCTTTGTTCCCATGAAATAGTGTTGTAGTCCTTACAAAATTGCAGTCTTCCTCAACAGGAAAACTGACTCTAAAATTCTGTCCCACTAAACCAGGATATTATATAGCATATGTTTCTTTTTTTTTGAGATTACTTTTTCTAATGAATTAAGAGAGATGGCCCAAATTTGCATGTGTGAGAAACAACCAGACATAAATATTTTTAGCAAGTTTTCAAATCCATCTATCTAGCCACATGTAAGCTTGTATTTGGAAGTGGTATCAAGGACTAGGCCAAAATTTGCTTATAACTTTGGTTCTAGTATAAAAAGGATAGACTTTACATGGTACCCATTCTCTGCTCACATCTACTACTACTTCAAGCCAGTGTAGAAGCTGTCAAAAATATTGCTGGGAAACATTGCTTTGACTTTTTATCATGAGAAATCAGCTTTCTTTGAAATAAGGCAGATGTGGGTGCAGGTCTCTATGCTCTTTCGCTGGGTATCCAGTCATGCATGGGAGTTCTAAAGGTAGCAATGTACTTCTAACACTGACAAAATTTGCATGCGTCTGGTTTAGCTTTTTTTAAGCAAATCTCCTGATCATCTTAACTTACCTACTTGGTTCACATCACAGAGCAGTTTCTGAGTGTGCAAACTAACTTCTCAGTTGAAACTATTATAAAAGAGATGTTGTGCTCAAGGAGTGTCACTACTGTACTCTAGTATGCAGCTGTTCTATCCAGGGGACTGGACTAGGGCTTTTCCCAAGTAACCCCCACCCAAAATGCCTATGGTATGGATGTCAGGCTCTCCGTACCAACACTCTCCTTGTACAGATCCACTTGATACTTTTCCTCACATCACTGTCGGGAGCCCTCTGAAAGAATTCCAAAGGAGCAGTGTTTTCTTCTGATGGTTGGGCACGTGCACATCCCCTCAGTGGTCCAGGTTGCACGTGATCAACTTCTTTATGACCAAACCTAGTTGAGCAATCCAAAATATTCCAGAGTGCACATGTTAAGAGGAAGGTTGTGTGTCTCATTAGCAGGTAGAAAAATAGCCTAAATTCCATGCTTGGCATACTGACCAAATTTCCTCCAAAGTCTTTAACTGCGAAGTAAAACTGAATATGGCTGCTGCTGACATTTCTAGCAATTTTCTTACAAGGTGGCAAGATTAGAGACCATAACGGTAGCTTTTTAATTGGGATATTACCAAAATGCTTTCTGTCCTCAGTAAGAATAATTCCTGGCTAATAGGTATCGTTTAACACTAATGCGGCTTCCCCAGCAGCTGCATAGTTCATGATAATCTAAGCATTCCCCACAAAAACGCACGTAAATGCAATGGCAACCATGGTGCCATGTATATTTCTAACACTGAATATATCTATTGAGCTAGCAAGGATGGGAAAGGCTGTGACATAGTACGCTGGCATGAAATTGTACCTATTGATAGGTAATTACCAAAGAAAGGGGGCAATGGTATACATCAATTGGATCATACTGTTCAAAGCAGTTAACAATTAAGTTCACAGAGCCTGAAAGGTAGCAATAACTACATTTAGATTTCTGTGCATGTGTCACAGCCAAAGAAATACTAAAAGCAATGATCAGAGGAGTTAAGAGCTCTGTGAAAAAGACAGTCATTGGTAAATGTTTTTATTAAGTGGAATTACCCCCTACCTTAAACAAGTGTCATTATTATCAAGTATCATTAGACTGGAAAAAGAATTAATCTTTAAGACTCCTCAAGACAATTTCTGTTATAATGTAGACAACACGCTTTCTCTTCCCTCCCCCAGACTTAAGCAACTAGCAACTAAACATGAGGAACTTGAGAAAGCTTCACAATGCACACTTCACTTGCACAAATGAATAAACCCTATCTATATTTTGCCTAGGTTGTAGCACCACTTCTGGGATTATCTGATGCTGTTCACAAAAACCTTATTTTCAATTACTTGTTTACTTTCCGAGCTTAAAGCACTTTGGCCAAAAATTCAAAGATGGGTGTATGAATCATGTTGTGATTCTTTGTTTATGTAAGGGAAATGGACTCTTGTCAGACATCTATACTTGAAAATCAGAATAGTAAAAAAAAGGTTTTTAATTATTTACAAAACAAACCAACACACGACATTTTACCATCCTCCCTTAAAAAAATTAGAATGTTACTTTCTTTTACAACTGATGCTAAACTTGGTAGAAGAATCACTTCCTTATCAGGGGTGTGCTCTTTCCTGCCTACAAAATTTGGCTCAAAAGTTGCTACCTCCTATGCCTATTAAAAAATTGTTTACAGAATCTCTGTTTCTCAGATTTTATTCCCCTGTTCGTGCCAGGCATTACCTAATTCAGGCTCCATTCTTCTTCTGCACCTGTGGAGCAGTTTTGCTGTACTGTGGTCAAAGTCAATCAGTTAAGCCAAGAGAAATGATGTTCTCCCTCCTGCTTGCGGTGACCCATCCCTACACACAGGTTGGGGGTGAAGGAAACTATGTTGGTAAGAGCTGAGCCTGCAGGAGAGGGAGCAAATGGGTAAATGAAGTCTGTAGCAGAAGCAATGAAAGAAGTACTCCCAACTTTGGCACAAAATCCCACAACCATTCTGGCAAGGGTGTCCAGGAGTCCTCGTAGGCTTCCTATGGCGGGTGGTCCACAGCAGCTGGTGAGCAAAAGATGGTAGCAGTTAGGAGGATCCAAGTAGGGAAAGGAGGGAGAAGAGATGCTGAGTGCCAGAACACCTTGCTACAGTTCAGAGGACAGAGAGGTGAGTGACAGTAATGTCATGTCTGAAGGAAGAGGAGAAGAATGGGATAGGGAACACGGTGAGGAAAGCAGTCTCATTCACAGGGATCATCCCATGCAGTGAGAGGAGCCACAGTCTATAGCGGATACTATCCATACTAGAGGATATTAAACTGCACTGGGACCACTAACCTTAACTCTAACTTATGGGTGGCTCTTACAGTGCTAATGATCTTCTCATATGCACTCATCTCCATATGGAAATCAATACATTCCACTCCAAGGGCTTGGGCCTGTGTCTTTATGGTAAGCAGTGGCTGTAAAATAGGATTAAACATGACCTAATGAGGTCCTGATTTTACCATTTCTCACACTTAATTAGCATATCTGTTTGGGCAAACAATGCTGCTAAAATTAAGAATTATTCCTCTGAGCTAAGAGCTGGCAGGAATCTTCCATAAGTACAGTATTCTAACTATTAACAGCACTGAATTAGCCGGAAAGTACTATCAGACAGTGAAAAGAATTCATCAGTGCCTTCAGCTGGAACAAGAACATAATTAAGACAGAAGCATATCACAAAAAAACTTCTTGCTAAGTTAGAGAAGACACAATATTTATACTAGCTAGAAAATAACTATAGTGAGACTTTTTCAATGAGGTAGGAGGTGAGACAAAACAGGAATGAACAAAAAAAATAGGAGCCATTTTAATCTATCAAAAATTACACGGTATGTTTTACATTAAAGATTATGACCTCTCGACTATATTTGCTTTGTATGGACTCAGATTTGTTTCTCTCCCCCCACCACCCCCCCAGCGTAAAAACGTAATAATAGTTTTATAGGCAAAATATGACTTGGGGTTGTCTTGCCAAAATCTGAGTGCAGCTTAGCAACATGTACATCTCTGTATAAAGAAATTCTATCATTAATATGCATTTTTGTTTTTTACTATCATATTCAGGGTATACTGCACAAACACACTCAATAGTCCCTGAGACTTTAAAAAACCCACTACTTTAAGAATTATCTAGCAATATATTTTCTCATCAATACCTTTGCATAAGTCTCATCCATCTAAAATGAATTAGGATTTGCGATCATTGTGAGTGCATACTTGAACAAAGTACAACTTGTTCCCTATTCCTCTTTCCCAGTCTTGCAAATCAAATGTTCCTGACACAGGAAAAGATGTCAATTTTCACACTTCATCAGCCATGGTCAATTGGTACAGGAGCACCACTTTCAGCTCCCAGCAGAACACTTAATTTTAAGAGCTTCCCAAAATGCATGATGTAGGTGGAAACTACTGGCTTATGTAAACTATATTCCAGCACAGCTCCAAGACGATTGTATTTTCAGCTCTTTTATGATACAAAATAGGCCCAGTAAGGAACAATTGGGTGCCTCGAGGATGGAGTAAGCTGAATATACAAAAAACCACATTAAAAGAGACACTGCAGGCACTTGCTGACTTGTGTTTTAAGTCATAAATAGGGGAGTAAAATCTGACAAATAGATTTTTTTTATCATCTTGCCTTTCTTAGCTTGAGTGAATTCTTTGACTGTTCTTGAAAATCTGTCCCTATCTCAAGTAATTGTAGACAATATTGCAGTGTCTTTGTACTGTGGGCTGCATCAGATAATCTTAAAACGGAACATGGAAACCTGTTAAATACACTTATCATCAAGAAACTGACTTTTCTTACTTTGTATGCAAGCACTTTTAGTGAAAAGCTTCCTTTTCTTAACTCTCCTTTTTTTTTTTGTTAGATGTTAAAAAGTATCAAACTCAATTGCTCTTTTCCATCATAATTCACGGTTCTTCACATTTACAAGCAGAAGCAGATACATACAGATGCCTCAGAAGCATCCAGAGATGCATAGTCAGAAGTATAGTACTAAAACAGGCAACCTTTTATTTTCCTCCAGAGAGAGGTTTAACTAAACTCTCTCTTAGCTGTACCATACATAATTCTAAACCTTCTGCATCTTGTGGACAAAACACATAATTTGTTTTCTGTTCCCTGGAGGCTTGATGTTTATGAAACTTCAAATCTGCAGGTTCCCTGTCGACCCTTTTCAGTTGAAGACTCAGGTGTCAAAAGTTATAATTTAAAGTGAGAATTAAACTTTTAAACTCAGAAGACAACAAATATCTCTCTAATTTGAAATGTGTAAGATATATCCTAGAAACGATAAAGTTCTTTAACATGTTATATGCACTTGTGTGTGTGTTCAACACGTTCCAGTTAGTTTCTGGTAGATGCAGCAGATTCCAGCTATAAGAGTACTTTGCTGTTCCCAGATAATTAAACCAGTGATTAAACTTCATATGATTTCACAAAATACATGAAAAAGCTGCAACATATTTCTCCATAAAGTAATAATTCCCTCTGATAACATACTGCATGGTAATTACCTTTTCCATTGTCTTTAAATTAGGTGTCTTAGGTCAGTCCGTGTGACAGTATGTGGATATGTCACTATAAGCTTTTATTAGCTCTTTATTTTCCCCTCTTTGTTGCAATGACGCAGTGTCATGGTCTCTCTCGTACAATGCAGGCTGAGGTTGAGTGCTCCCCTCCCTTACTAGTCTTTTCTCTCCTGTATTTTTTAAGATAAATGTGAATATTTTGTATCTTCTTTTAAGGTTACTCATTTTGTGGCTTTTCTCACTAACAAAAAATACCAAATCAAGTGCTGTATACATGTATTATGACATATCTTTTATATGATTACATGGAAGCTCATGAAAAAAGTTCAATGGTATTTATATCTGTCCCTCAATTAGCGTTTCTTTGTGTTGAACATGATAAATGCCTCCGTAGCCTTGAGAAGTTATGCTTTTTTATGTGGAATTACAAATATTTTATATGGTGTGTATATATGGTTATATATATATATACACACACATATATATAATTTTCACATCCTTTAAGTGGCAATTATGTCCTGTAGCTAGTAGGCATTTGTTAACAGCTAATGACTAGCTGTGGTAAGGAGGTTACCTTTTTTTCTTTCCTGCCTAGCACTGACTCCCAACAAGTGCCCAACACATCCATTGGAAATTACTTTAGAAATCAGAGAGAAATTAAATTTTTCACTGAGTCTTACTGCCTTTAGAGGCGATGGCTGTAATTTTTGAATAGTTTTACATCTCCAGTGACTATTAGCTTGCCCAGCCCAACCACTCCTAGTTTTCATCTTTCTCATCTGTTTTGCCTCCTTTCCTCTTTATGCCTTTATCCTTGCCGCACTCCCCTTTACCCCACCTTTCCTGAGGTCTCCGTGTAGATAATCTCATTGTAACTAATTACAATTACTTAATTATCTCGCGCTAACCCCTCGTGGCTGACGACGGCTCTTGGCCTGGCTGTCG
>NW_010178142.1:82079-87224 GCF_000695765.1 Mesitornis unicolor | reverse complement strand
GCCGCTGCGCACGCTGGGAGTTGTAGTGTACGGGGGCGCGGCCGGGCCTGAGTTGGGGAACAGGAGGCCCCACAGGGAACCGAGTCGGGGACGACAGGCTCCGCCGAGGCCTCATAAACCGCAGCAGCCGGCTGCCGGTGCACCTCCCGATATTTGCGTTCACAACCTGCCGTTTACGCGGGATTTCACTGTAATTACTGCTAATGGTGTTGATCTGCCTCTTTGGCAGCGGCGTTACCGAGGATTTACGATCGGGGAAGGTAGTTAAGCGGAAGTTTGCCACAGGTTGAAATTATGAGGGAACGAACGTAGGAATCCCGTGCTGGAACTGCCTGAGGGATCAGGATTGGGCTTCCTGACCTAAAATTGTCAGAGTACCTTGAACTCTGTGCTTGCTACCATGCAAATGTAAATGCGACAGAAGAGCATGGAGCACGTTGTGATGTTGTGGTGTTATTTTTTATTTTTAGGAAACCTCCTGACTCCACTTGGAGGAAGACAGGAAGAAAAGTACCTGTGCTTTTTGCCTAGCTGCATCAGAGTTGCCTGTCTGCCTACAATGTACTCAGTACTCATCTTTTCAGTAACCAGCAAACAAATGATAAGCTGCAAACCTGCAAAGCATCTTCTCTAGAAAGGAAGAATTTCTTCTCATTTTCGATGAATGTTCTCACAGTCTAAGAGGTTGATTTTTGTGAAAAGATTTTACCAATTTTTGTTTTCTTAAGAGGCAGAAAGGACTCATAGTACAAGCATTCTGAAAAAAGCTTGTACAGCTTGACAGCCCTTGGATTTTTATAATAAGCGTTCTCATGCAAACTGCATTTTCCATTTTATAGCTTTGTTAGATACAGTGACCTAATAGTGAGAAAAACATTCTTGTGATGGCACTCTTTTCTCAAACTAGTCAGCAGGGTTTTCAGGCTTTGCTATGGAGATGTCATATGTTCTGGCCTATTTCAAGATGCCGACAACTGTTTGCTGTCCCATTCAACATCTCCAATAGGGAAAAGTTTAGCTATTTCAGTTTTATGACGTCTTCCAGCACTGCATTACCAGTGGATCCCAAGGGAACTGGTGCCTTTACTGCCAAGAAAAAGTCTGAAGTTGATTATGAAGAAGAAAAAGGATGGGATGAGGAGACTAAAGTGGTATCTGAAGGGAAACTCCACTTTTCTTCCTCTGTTGGAGCTCCAAAAAAACTGTTAATGAGTCAAGCTCTGTCAAGACATAAGTTTACCAATGTGCAGCCTCCAGAAAAACCTTTGCAGGCTGAGGAATGGAACAGACTGAGGGAAAGCTTTCGGTCACCTGAAGTATTTGAAGAAGTGATGTTTAACAGCATGGTCAGGTGCAACAGCCCCATTGATGTGGCTAAGTCCTTGCTGACCCACCTGGCAAAGAGTCATGGTGACATTGCATATAGTTTGTTGGTCAAGTATCTGGCTTTGTGTGTCCAGCAGGGACAGACTTCAGAAATTCGTGATGTGTATGATATAATGAAAGTCAGATTTAAGATTATAGAAAGTGGGGCTTACAACCTTCTTATCAGGGGACTGAGTAATTCAGATCAATGGAGAATGGCCTTGACTCTTTTGGAAGAAGTAAAAAAGATTATGATTCCCTCACGGACAAACTATGAATCCTGTATCAAAGCAGCCAGCCGTCACCAAGAACTAAACCTTGCATTTGAACTTTACCATGAAATGTTGACAAAGGATTTGGTCCCAACCTTTGATGTCTTGCAGGCCCTTTTTGACTTCAGCAGGGGTATGAAAGATGCTGAGTTACAAAAAGAGCTGTTTGGTATCCTCTTATATTTGAGAGAGAACCAAATATACCCTCACAAAACATTTATGTGGAGTATAAAGCTATGGTTTGAAAGGTAAATAATGTTTAAATTATTAAACATTTTAAAAATTAAAGCTCCAGTTCATGAGGATGGGATCCAGATTTTTCCACAGATCCGGTCTAATGAGATCCCTCAGCATCTCATTTCGGTTGTGGCTTCTGCATGAAAGACACATTGTCATGAAAAGATACATTTTATTTTTGCTCCATAATTAGTGTAAAAATGTAAAATTCTTACTAATTTCACCTTTTCTTGAAAGATTTTACCTGTTAAATATTATTCCCTGATACAGAAAGTAGAAAACTGTGAGTAATGGCTGTCCAAATACCAGATTTCATCCCTTTCTGGGATGAGTTCATCAGGAATGAGGGCTTTTCCTATAGTTGATCAAAGTGTAGAAGTAGTAAATTGTTTGGAAATTAGATAGTTTCTCTCTTTAAAGGAAAGAGGCAGCAAATGTAACATAGGTTAAGTGAAGATTAAGTGTTGAATTTGTATAGAATAATGGGAGAGAATAATCTTAATAGGAGGCTCTTTGTTTTAGCACAGTATTTAGCAGGCCATGCAGTTTGTTTTCATGAGTAGCGATGGTCAGACTCCTTGAGTTACAAATAGTTACACTGCATATGCACAGTGCCATTTACCTGAGCCCACTGCATATTTGTCATGCTGTATGTGTGCCCATCAATGACTTTTGTTTTTTTAACTGCTGGCTTTGGCTTATGTGAACTACACAGCTATTTTACAAGTTGGTCTTCCTGAATGGAAAATCTAGCTGTGGGAATGCATTGCCTTTATTAGAACGGGTTATACTGCTGTGTCCTAGCTATTTTCTTTCCTGGGAACAGCTAGAGAGCGAACTGAATAGGCTTCAGTGGAGATGAACAGGTTTAGTGGGTGAAAATCTGTGGTGGGATTATATTCTCCCAGTGAGCAGAGAAGGACTTACCTGTGGGTGTGTGCTGCATGTGCAGGAAATTCAGTGTAATAAAAAGTCCTTGGCAAGGTGACTGTAGCGGCAGTGAGTACGTTGAAGAGCTATGTATTGCCTGTGTATAGTGGCAAACCAGTGCTGCAAGTTGAGGCTAGACAAACTCCTGTTTGTGTCTTTAATACTACTCTATTCCGCTGTTAGAATGAAAGATTGTGGTAGACTCATGTTTTAAGATCAATATTTAGTGTTTTTGCTAAGGGAAGTAGTGTTTCAAACATGAAGAAGAAACAAAGTCTCTAAAAGAGGGATGAAACTAGGTGATCAGTTATCCCATCTGGCTTTTTATCCGTGAACCTGTACAAAATGTTCAGTTTTACCTGCCTGTTCCCGTTGCTGGTGCTGAACTTGTATATGCTGGTGGTTGAGAATAAATAAGCCATTTACCTGGAGTTCCCAAAAAGAAATAGACTCTGGTAACTTCTACCACTGTTAGTCTTGCAAAACCAACGCAAATTGGGTGGTTACCTTCGCTGACAAAGGAAACTGATGGTACGGTGAGCACAGAAGTGAGCTTTGTGAGTGTAACTGAATATTTATTAGTTTTAAAAAGAATACTTTTCTGAAGAGCAGATCAGGACTGACTTTGACTAGTGAGTAAAGGCAGATCCAGTAGAGAGATCTGAGTGTGCAAGAGCCACAGTATTTTCTGTTTTCTTTGTTAGAAAATTAAAGAACCGCTATGTGTCAGCATGAGAAATGGGAAGAGAGGGCAGAAGTGAGACAGTTATTCCAAAGCCCCACCGCGTGTGTGATTGTGCAGCCTGTGATAATAAACACAGTGGCAGAGGGAGAGGTGTCTGCAGTTACGTGTTGGCATGAGTATTCCCAGTCTGAAACCTATTCTGGTTTGGATCTTGTGAGCAAAAAGGCATATTTACACCAGCAGGGTGGTGGCTGTGGTAGCAGTGGTGATGATGATGATAATGGTGTGGAGTCAAAACGTCTCAGTGCAGCATTTTGCTATGAGTGTATCTGTCTTAATCTCTTAGGATGACATTTGCATAGAAATACTGATTCCTGCTTTTCTATTTGGTTTCCGAGGTGCTTTATGAGTGTGTAAGTCAGCAACTTAAAAATTGTCAATGAAGCCTGGTTATTTGTATGGTTTTAATATTTGGGGACAACATAAACTGGGGAGGTTGATGGTGTTCTCTGCATGTGGTTCTTGGGCTCTTGATGTAATATTTTCAGGTACTGCTACATTATATATGAATCTTTGTATGATTTCTTTGCAGGGTAGATTATTGATGGGTCTTTCATTTCTAAATGTTGACCAAAAGATAATTACTCTTTCTCTGTAATTCAAGTATTGTTAAATAAGAATCTAATGGTTTTATTTATACTTCCCTTTGTACATATTAGTATACCAGGAGGGAACTGGAGAGGACACCTGACCAACATTAAAGACAGGTAAATGCAACGTTTTATTTAAAAGCAAGGTGTTGTCTTTGATTATTCTATCTTGACCTCTTGTTTCATAAATATAAAAAAACAGCTTTCTGTATATGACAAAATATTTTAATCCTTGAGAATATGAACCTTTGTTGTGTACATATGATTTCCCAAACTCCAGTCTCCTACTCATTCTTGTGCATTAAACAAGATCCAACGTGCACATTTGGAAGGAGTTATGCTGAGCAGAGCCAAGACAGAAAAAAACAGCATAAAATAACAGCTGCCATTTTACTTGGTGGCTTGTTTGTTTACTGTTTAGGAATTAAAGACTTACTTTTTTGCTTGGCTTTGTAATACCATTGTTTAACAGGATATTTAACAGAGCAGCTTTAGTTTGTAAATAGATGTCTTCTTGAAAACTGATACTATTCACGTACTGCAGTTAATTTGTACAGATGGAAAGGTTCTCCCACTTTATTTTCAGTGAAGACAAAATGATTGTTAATTTTTCACAGGAATAACTTGGATACATGTTTCAGTTACAGAACAGTTTCCTTGATGTCTGTACAGTCCTATTTTAAATGTTACTCTATTTGAAACCTAGTTCTGTGTTTTTGCAGCAGTCTGGCAACTATAAATGTATTAATTATAAGAATGTCTCCAATGGATTATGGGGGTTTTGGTGGTCTATGAAAATACAGAGTTGCACACTCTGAAGTAAGAGCACATGTAGAGTCTGCGGCTTTTGAAAGCCATGAGAGAACAGCATAACTCACTGTCCTGAGAGTAGGGGTTCTGCTGCTAGCTTCAACTGGTATGCCTGCAGCTACTTCGTGTGTTCTGGCCAAGCCAGTGCAACATCACCTTCCCACATTGTGATCTGGGCTATATGTATCCATGGTGA
>NW_010178142.1:72737-82048 GCF_000695765.1 Mesitornis unicolor | reverse complement strand
AGGGAAACTTCCAGATACTAGAGATGTGGACATTTATGGTAATGCTGGGAGTTGAACTCTGGTCTCTCAAGGCCTAAATAAATGTTGGTGAATATTTAAATACTCTTCCCCCCCCCATGCTGTCATGCAGAGTTTTAATCCCAAATCCTCAAATGTGTCGCGAGTTAAATCTTTGATCCTGATCCCACTAAATCACATTAAAATATTTCTAGTGACTTTAGTAGGTTTTGGGTGCATCCCAGAAAGAGTACAACTAATTTTTTTAATGACTGTACTGTGTTGAAGTTCTTGTAAAGAATTGTGCTCGTATACAGGCACTCAGTAAGTTAGTAAAATTTAAGATATTTCTTATTTAAAAGCATTTGTCCTTTTATTTTCTTCTTTCACTATTGTAACAGCGGACAGTGCCCAGTTTGCAAGCATCAGCTGGAGGATAGTAACCTCACCGAAGAGGAGTATAGTAATCTCAGAGAAAGAATAATAAGGGACGTGATACATGGGACTGACACTTTCAGAAAGACAAGCCCACAGGTAGGTCTTGCTGTCAGGCTCACTGACTAGGAGAGTGACATAATGCTGAACTACTTTGAAAACACCACAAATCTTTTTTTCTTTACTTTAAATATTAATAGGCCATTAGATACTGAAGTATCATATGTATCTTTTCCAGTTGTGTTTATAAAATGTATTTAAATCTTGACCTCTTTCATATTGTCATTGTTCTTATATTTTCAGTCAGCTCTTAATGGATACTGAACTAATTTAAATGTAAAAAAATTAAAAGGTATGAAAATCTTTTTAATCCTTCAAAAGCTAAATTTAAATATGTAATAAAACTCAGTAACTAGAACAAAATAAGACATCTAATATTTTGAGCTTGCAAAAAACTAGAAGTCCTGGTGTTTCTTAAGTTCAGTATCGTATCTGAAGCTCACCTTTATGTGCTGAATATTTGATTCCAGTTGAGCAGCTGTTTGCCAGAAACAATGAGGAACCAATTGTTATTTTGTTCAGTTGACTTTCACTACCCACCAACCAACCAATTACCCCTCAATTTTAAAGATACACTTTAATATTTATAATTGCAGTACACATCAGGAGTATCCAGCTTTTCAAAGGTCATTGTAAACATGTGAGAGGCTATAATTCCCAGACAGAACAGTGTATTGCAGTTGTATTTCCCACTCGTTTTGTGTGGAGGTGAGTGCGATTCAGCAGCAGCAATAGGGAATGGGGCTGAGCTCCGCTAGATGGAGCCCGCGCCACAGCTCAGCCTGGTTTTGCTTTACCTCTGTGAGTGTTGCGGTCATTTTGCAGCTGCTGGCACCTCAGTTCTGCACCACTTCTGAAAATACGGAAGAGGACACCAGGCTTAATTCTTCAGACTTTCTGCAGTCACAGACATTGTGCATGTGTAACTGTTACAGAAACTTGAGGCAGTTAGTGTTGGGGTGCTTGTAGTATATGTAGCCAGTTGTTAAGACATCTAATTTCCACACAGATTTTCTCCTCACTTCAGGACTTTTAGCTGGTCTAGCTGTGAATTGTACAGGGGAGTAAAATCATCCTTAAAAATGTCACAGTAATTCTAAGTATTTAATGGGTACTGGTGTTCTATAATATTATAAGATAAACAGCAGGATGTGTTTTATCGCACACTGTACAGCTAACTCAATCTGTTCTCTAGAGACCTTTGTGAAAGTTATGGTTAAGATTGGTTTATTAAAGAAAACAACAACAACAAAACTTTTAACTCCTCAACCTGTCTAGTCTGTGATGTTTCGTGTCTGTTCCCTGTGGTGACTGCTGGCTTGAAAATTTCAAATTTGTCGAGCACACATGGCTAGATTAGCAGTAGCAGTTGAAGGCAGGGAGATTTAGGAAGGGAGTTCTGGCTGGCAGGACATTCATGCCCAAGCTGAGCAGTAGTGGAAGTGGTGTTCCCTCAGTTTGAGAGCCTGATTGATCAAATGAATGCAATCTAATGAAACGAAGACTCAATACACTGTTTTGAGTTTTGATGTCAGTAGATTTTGTTAGTCAGTGTGATAGCTGAAATTCTGTCATTTACCACTCTGAGGCCACCTACTTGCTAGGTCCAAGCTGACCTTGTTCCCGTTCCCTGTTGGCAGATGGTCACCAGGAGGCCAAATGGAGATGAACTTGGTGTGGTTACTGTTGGCTGTAGAGCTTAAACTCTGCTCCCTCTGTGAATTTTGAGCATAGATGTGAGGCTAGAGACAAAACTGTGTCATCATGTGTCAGAGGCTTCCATAAATAAATTTGGGACTTTTTAGTTGCCTTTGTGCTGTGAAAGCAGACATGTGGTGATGAAAGTATGCTGCCCATTTTAGGTATGCCAGACTGTGTGACTTCTCCTGCCGCCAGGGTTTTCCAGAGGGGAAGCTAGGTGAAACGGCTGAAAATAGGATGTAAGCAAGTATATCTGAGAGGGGGGTTTCCGTTTTCCAGTCAGTCACTTTCTTGGAGTAGCCGCAATTCAAATAGAAGACATTTTAGCTTCCTATTCCTTTTTTTCTCCTAACTGGTTTTCTTTAGTGCATCTGTGTTTCTTACAATGAAATGTTTAATTGGGAACCAGTTTGAGTTGTTTTGAGCTCTAAACACTTTTTTTTCCCCGACAATGTTTGAAATTGAATATGTAATGCATTTGGAATCTTACTTTTTTCTTCACGGAGGAATAGTCTTTTGTCTTACTTTTGCAACAGCATCATTGCTTTATTTGATTTTATTTCTCTCACTTAAGAGTAAATGCAATCAGAGTAGAAAACAAGGAGCAAAGATTTGGTTTGTTGAGTATCCCTCAGAAGTAGGCTGCTGTGCTGTGATTAAAAAAAATAAATCTTTTTTTTAATTAGTTTTAGAAAAGAAAATCAAACTACTTAGGTTTGTTACATCAGAATGGTAGTGAATGCTATTGACAAATACATTGAAAAGATGGCTTGCATGAACTATGAAACTGATTATCCATGATAAGGAGATACCTGTTGCACATGAAAAATTGACATCAATTCAGATCTTCATGCACAGCTACTGAAAGGTCTGTTAGGATGTCATATGATGATCTGATATAGCGAGCTGCGAGCTGCAACCTTGCAGGCTGCCATAGAAAGGAAACAATTGTGACAAGACTGTCACATTTGTGGGATGTCTATATGATGTTTTCAGTCAGATGCCCGTTTACTCTGGCTGCATTTAACTGGGAGCTATGCCAATGAGCCTGAGGTGCTATAATCGGTGTACTGAGAGGCAGAATCGACTTTTGCTGGGATGACTTCTGTGTCACAGCTGCTCCCAGGTGTTTCTCTCAAATACGCAAATGCATTATTTAATTTCCTTCGTGGCTACTTCATAGCCCTGGTAAGCCTGAATGGACTGTTGTGCAGGGGAGAGGTGTATGTGCTGTCAAGAAGGCAGGAAGAGATGGGTTTGTGGGCATGTAAAGTCCCCACACTAGATCTGGGCTAAGTGTGTAGATAGGTTTTACGTATTCTTCTAGAATATAAGAGACTGGAGGGGGAAGAGGAAGTGACCCATTCATCTCAGTGTTATTTTTGCAACTGAATGAGATTGTGCTGTTTCCAGAGAGCCTTGAAACTTAAGCTCTATCGCTTAACTTTGAGATTGATGCCTTTGCTTTTCTACAGTGCTTTGGTTCTCCTTCCACATGTGCATGTTTTCCAACTCCATGATTTGCCCCAACACCCTGTGTGGTGTATGTCAGTCCTGTTCTGAGTAGAGTAGTTTATTACTTGCGAAAAATTATAAACTCCAAGCTCTGAGAAAACTGTGTCTGACACAGTCTAGTCTGCCCTAACCCCATCTGGCAGAGCCTTCACTTCCAACTTCCAGTGTGATATTCTCATTCTCCTACCTGCTTTGCTGGCTCTCAACTTATGGTCCAAGTCAGCCAAATTGCCTGCACTTGAGCTGTTTCCAGGGTGAGCCACCCTTACCTGCCCAGAGATGCCTGGGTCATGCTGGCTGTCCATCTTGCACCTGGATGTCTTGCCTTCTTTCCCTGAGCTTATGGAGAAAGAGAACATGAGTTAATTCAGTCAGGCCTGCTTTGTCTCCTGAGAAGATCAGGGCCTGAAGAGGAGAAAATCCCTTCCCAGCTGATACTGTGTGCACTGGTTTATGGTGGGTGTTGAGGCAGTTGCAGCAGTAGAGAGTGCCCAGAGTCTGACAGCACTGCAGCCCAAGCTGCAGCCTTTATCCTGCTTCCTTTCTGTCCTCCTGCCTCCATTTAATTCAGGGTGGATATTACACTCTTCTTGTGATATGATCTGCTAGAGGGGAGGGAACTTCTGGAAGGAGAGAAGAGGGGAGTCTGAATGGGAAATGGGTGGTGAGAGACAAAGGCAGTTGGAATTTTTCAAATGTTTCTCTTGCATCTTCCCTTACCCCAGAGGCTCCTGATAATGGAAGCACATAGAAGTGCTGTGTCTTTTGGCAGGAGGATAAAAGACTTAGCGGCTTCCTTAGCAGCAAGAAATAGATTTAGATGAAAACATTATAAATTCAGCATATTATTTATTTCTCTCAATTATCTCAGTGTTAGAGAATCTTTCTTGGGGGTGGGTCAGATCTTCTGGGGTAGTCCATGGTTCTCCTTTTCTTGATTCATATAGCAAGGGATGACTTAGGATTTTGTTCAGGTCACTTGGTCTCCTTTGCCATCAAATGGTTGTACAGCAAAATTAGGCCACTTTGCGAGACAAGAATGCGCCTTTCTTCCAGTCCACTGTCTAAACCTGTTCCATTGTCCTCCACAGTCTTTTTAAACTACCACTTCGTCACCTCCATATTTGAAAATTCTCCTATCATGATACATTCTTTATATTCCAGTTAGTTCAATCAAGTAAGAAAAATCTGGTTCCAATCTTATCTTTTGAGCACCAGTTACATGATTAAAATACAGTTGCTAACCTGAAGTTGTTTCCCCTCTATATCTGCTGATCTTGCTAAGCAAAATACAAACACGGTTTGCGGATGCAGTGATTTCTCTCAGATCTTTGTGTCTTCCTTACATTAGCCAGAACATGTAAGAAGAAATAGAAATAGCAGAAATTGAAAAATTTCACCAAGGTTTAGGAATGGCATACCTTGGCAAAGTATGTCTTTTTTTTCCTGTTCATTAGTTGACCACAGAGGCAGACAGGACTATCAACATGAAGTTAGAACAGTAACTTCTAATTACCTGAGTAGCTGATTTCAGAGGAGGTTATTTTATCAGGAACCTCTTGGATACACAGTCCTTTACTTGCAGCTCATGCAAGTAAATCTTGTGTGATCTTGAGACGTGTTTACATAATGCAGACTGCATAGACTACTGTTCTTTTTTAAGTGTTCGCTGTCTCTGAATATTGCAAAGTTGTGTGATAATACTTCTGAAGTAAAATTACTGTGAGCACGTGTTGATTTAAGATACTTGGAAATGTTACCTCTCGGAACTTAAGCATTGTCGAGTGGTCCTTTACCATTTGGTCCCTTGGTCTGTTACCAAAGGTCCTTCTAAGTTGAGGAGCTGATCTCCAGCTGTGGTCTAAACCAGGTTGTTCTGATGCTGCACAGGCCTCTGTGGAATTGCCTAATATAGGGCTTCCTTATTATTTAAGATAATTAGAATAGCTTAACAAGTTATAATAGTTTCATGTTATCTATCCAATGCCTTATCTCTTAGGGTTGGATTAGATTTGGTTTAGAACATCAGCAATTTGAGCAGCTGTTTTCATTACACTATGATCATTTAAGTTGATACGGTTCCTCCAGAAATCTGTAAAATATAAGTACATTTTTTTCCTGTATCATGCACTGTTTCATCTTTCTGATGCTAAACTTAATTTGGTTTTGTATTTGTCATTGGTTTGGCTTCTTCTGTTACATCTTCTTTCCTAAATATCTGTAAAATGTTTCATATATATGGGAATTAATACACAACTTTGAAAGGTGCTGCTAGTTCTTTAACATGACCCTTTGTTTTCTCTTTACTGCCTTTTTTAATGCTATGACTAGTTCAGTGTTTTAGTAGCTTGTTATGAAGTCTTGTGTCAGGTTTTTTTAAATCTAATTAATGTCATCTAGTTCTGTTTTACTTGCTTTCATTGACACAGGAAAGAATTTTGAGAGATACCCTTTTGAAAAAGGTGTGCACATTAAACAGTGGGCTAACCTCTCATCTAAGACGAGAAGATAACGTTTTGTTTTCAGGTGGCTGATTTTTTCAGCTAGATCAGTTCCTTGTCCAGATTTGCTTCAAACATTTGTACCAGCATAGGCGAGCGAGCAGCATGGAGGTATATCTGGCTGTCTGATATTCATGTAGCATTTTTTCATGTGGATATTATGGACTGCCTGTAATTAAGTGCTAAGTCTGTCTCACTTGGGACACTGTCTTTTATGTTACTCCACTGTCTTTCTGTAATGCCCGTTACATTGTATTTAAGCATTCAAGCAATCTTTTCGTGGTTTAGCATTCTGTTAGGTGATTGGCCCTAACATGTAAAGGTTCCTTAGTAGTGTTTTTAAGTTTGAAAGCACCGTGAATTCAAAATAGATCTGCTTTTGCAAGGACTACAAACCAGCAACACTGAGCACATCTCAGCCAGGTTCTCAATGTGCCTGTGAGCGCCCTTCTGTTTGGGACTGTACCTCTGAAGGCTACAGCCACAGGAGTTTGTGACTCCTGGACTATTTGATAACTCTGAGAAGCCCAGAACAGCGGGCAAACACGTTATGTGCAATCCCGGGCACGTAGCAGTACCATACGCAGTGCTGAGAAAAGCCTTCCTGCTTACAAGGGCTCGAAGGGGATTTCCAAGCTTTGAAACTGGGGGGGGAAATATTCAAACCCTTCAGGCACAGCAACAAACAGATTTAAGAGCGCTCCAACAAGGCGCCTTAACAAAAATTGGCTGGATTTCAGTTTGACAGCTGAATTTTATTTCTCGCACTTATGCTCATTCCTGTGGTGTTGTTCTGATACCAAGAAACACTGCTGAAAACAAAGCAACCCCCATCACTTCATATTTTATGAAACTGTTAAAAAGTGAATGTTTTCACTTCTCTGAAAGCTGCTTACGGCGTTGAAAAACACCCTGTTGGAAAATAAGGGTAGAGTTACACAATACTTATGTGCAGTGTAATATTCTCTTAATTAGAATTTGCTCTTTCCTTGTTCTTGAGTATATTGTAATTTAAAATGGAGAGGGGAAGCACTCCTTTTTTTGTTGTACAAAGCTTAAACTATTGGGAATGCTTCTGGAAGCAGTACATGTTGGATACTGCAGTTCTGTACTTTTTAGTTTGACTTTAGTGTCTCTCCACTATTCCTGACGAGTGAGCATAAACTTCATTGTTTAGAAGAACTGACAATCAGCCTTTTCTGCAGTGATTTTAATAGGTTTTGGTAGGATTTTTTTCTTTTTATTTCCTTTTTTTTCAAATTCCATGTGTTTGCATGAACATAGTAGACTTACTTGTGTTTAAAAGTCCTCTATGGATTTGCTCATGTATGTCCTCTGTATGTTAAATTACCTTGGTTTTTGGCATTTAGCTCTGTAGACATTTTGGATTGTTGAAGAATTCAGCAGTGCTGTGATTTTTATTTCTAGCTGCCAACATAGTTCCTATTTAGACACGAGGAAAAAAATGCTCAAGTGATTTAACCTTTCTGTCATCTGAAACTTGTCACTTAGATCTGTTGTAGACATTAAAATTATTTCAAAATACTTGCTTGAATTACTCTTATCAAAGGACATGCTTATTTAGCTATGTTTTCTTTGTTTTGTCTTCAATTGTTATTTCTGTGTTATATTGAACATAGTAAATTTGTAAATACAAATAATGAATTCCTCCCCTCCTTACTTTTGTGGTGCTTTTGAGGCTTGTAGATCTGTGTGTGCACTGATCATGGAAGATAAGCATACATTTCTGTTTACAAATGTATTTACAGAAGTTGAAGTAGTATTAATGCTCTTACATAAAAGTCCTATTTTCAAATTTATTTCTACTGCTATTTCAAATATTTCTAGCTGTGAGAGGCAGACTTTTGAAGTCTGAGGTCACACTTTAAAAAAAATTACTTTCATTAATGGTTTAAAGTAGCAAAACCAATCTTTTTTCCTGACTTTCTTTTCCAAACAATAATTCCTGTATGTCTGGTTTTTAAAACCAACCTCCGTCTCTTGCTGCAATATCCCAGGTTGAGAGAGAAATCTCAGGAAACATTCTTTCACAATCCAGCCAGCACAGTCAGAGCTACCTATGGGAAAAGGTGATCGCAGCAGTCTCACCTGCTGCCTCCCTCATTCCTCTTCTGTGACCTGGCTGCATTTTCATGCTGGGACAAACCTCTGTGCTCTGACCTGAACTGGGAGCTGGTGCAGACTCAAGACTGTTGTGTTGGCTCAGTTCATCCACTCAGTCTTTTCTCTTGTGCCAGCAAACGTGTGTGAGTGTAGGTAGAGGAGGGTTAAGCCTAGGAAGGGATGGCTGAGGAAACAGAAGGTAAAACACCTCCTTCTGTGGTAGCACACAGTATACATAGTATACTGTAGTATACCATAGTATACACATAGTATACACATAGTATACATAGTAAACCATGTACTGGTAGCATAACACTATAAAATGATGGTGAAATAGTGCACGAGTCATCCAGCTGGAATTCCAAAAAAACCGTGAGACTGTTTTGTGCTTTTGCTGAGATGTGAATGGACTTGAGCCACCCACACGGTAGTGGTTAAACAAAAAAGTTATTTTAAGTATATTCAATTCTTCACATCAAGATGAACTTCATCATGGGTTTGTTATGGCTGGCTCTTACTTCCCAATTGATTTAGTCTGTGTGGTGTCCATTTGCAAAGAGAAGTTTTCTTAGTAGAAGGTGTGGTGAATCATTTCCAATGATTGCATAGTTGGCATTCCCCTATTTTCCCAGCTATGAAATGAATGAAATCAGGTGGTTTTTTAAAATTCCCTGTTCTTCTGTGTGTGTTGTGAAACCAGGGTACCACTGGAGCCTCTGGTGGGCACCCTGCTGTGTTGCCCTGTCCTTGCTGCAGGGAGCCGTGTTCATGCAGCGCATGGGCAGCTGGGGGAAGTCTTGCAGGGAGGTACAACCATGCTGTGTTGCAGCACTTCTCTGTGGCTTTCCTCAGAAACTTCGTGAGAGTAACCCTGTCAGAACAAGTTAGAAATCAGTGTCGGGTTTGCTGTGTTTTGGTGCTCCTACCAGGAGAGAGAGATGTTGATGTTTCACTGCTTGCTGGTGTGTTGAAGGGTTC
>NW_010178142.1:40191-72706 GCF_000695765.1 Mesitornis unicolor | reverse complement strand
CAGCAGGAAGTTTCCATGTGAGCGCTCCTGTGGCGTGTGCAGGGCTGTGTGAGGATCACACACTGCACTCTGTGTTTGGAAGGGAACGCCTGTGTGAACAGCTCACTTCTTTTTGCCTAAACCGACATTCACATCATCGTTGAACTGCATTGATGATTATTGTGTCTGGCTTCTCTTGATCAGCTGTACCCCAGCTGCAGCTGTGCTTTACTTCATTCCCTGCTTATAAAAGTACCTTCAATTTCTTCTTACAGTTGGCTAGTGAGGGAAATATCTTTAGAAAACTGTAGGTGAATCATCTCTTTATTACCGTGGCTCTAAGTAAGATCTGATTAAAATCCAGACAGATCCTGTCTTTGAAAGATCAGCATCCTTCCAATTGTATACTTTCTCTCTTATAGCATGAGTCTGTGTATGGTTGAATAACCTTTTGTACTGCATCTGGATGGTGTAGTCTGCTGCTTACTTCTGGGCTTCATCCTTTTCCTTCCCTGTGTCCAGAGAGGATGGGAAATACAGCAACTCAAAAACTCTCTCAGGGATGCAGACCTGAATCTTCTCTGTGATTCTTTATGTATTTTTTTCTGGAAAAGGAAAGAAGTACTCCTGTGTCGACGGGGAAATATGGATGGCGAGGAGAAAATGAACAGATCCCCGGGGATTTTCAGTCTGTCTAAGGCTTTTCACTGGAGTCTTCTGTATTTAGTGACATAAATTAAACTTGGCCATTTGTCTTCTGCACTTACTCTACTATTAATTCCTCATCTCCCTGTGTGGATGAGTCTCCTGTGGCAGCAAACCTTCTCTCCCCACTGTATTGCACAGTTTACTGGTAGTGAGGCAAACCAATTGAGCAGATTCGTGAGTCTGGCCCAGGCTGCTGCCAGGCATCTGTTGGGAATGATGTAGGAGATGTGGTCAGGAGGAGATGGCTGGGAAAGGTGGGGTGGCCAAGGGAATGACACTGGAAAGTCTGCAGCTTCTCCCCAGCTCCAAAAGTAAACCTCGGAGAGCCAGGAACTGAAAGGTGCTGAGCCTGTCCTGGTGCCTCTCAGCAGGACCCTCCTGGCAGCTCCTGCTCCATCTGTCCTGCTGGGAGAGGAGAGGGAGCGCTGTCCCACCAAACTCCTCTGCTGGTCCCCCAGCCCGTACCATGGTGATCCCTGGGCAAAGCACTCCACTCTGCCCCTCAGGGAAAGCCCGTCCCTTCAGGGCTGCTCTAGAACTGTTGTCACCTGAAATAAAATAGCACTTTACAAAGTCTCCACCAAGTGTTTGTTTTGTATTGAACTGAGCACTTGAATACAAGATGACACGTACGTTGTACTTTATAAAAATCTCTACTTGACTGTAACTGTGTTACTTCAAATAGTGGTGGCATTTGTTGGCATTAGGAAAATAATGCTCTATTGGATTGTTTACCATGCATTTTCATCCGTTTCCGCTTTCTTTTGTCTTTTCCATTTTCACTCATGTTTGTCTCGAAACTCTCACATTTTACCTTCATTTTAACTTCCCCACATTTCAGACAGCTGTCTAGTATTACCGTGATGACTCATTTGATTTTGAGCCATGGGTTGGTCCACTGGATGGCATAAGACCAGAATTCGGGAACCCTTGTTGCTTGGTTTGGCATTTGTTTCTCCTCCTGCTCCCTGCCATTACTTTTGTTAGTGACATCCTTTCTGTGTCTTGGTGTCCCTGTCAGATGGCAATGGGAATATTTATTCATGTACATAAAATACATTGAGACTGGGGCTAAAGGGGCAGGGGGAAACACTTCACAAGTGTTAACAACTTCTTTTTATACTTTCTGAATAATAACTTGTTCAGCTTTTTATACTTTCTGAATAATATTTATTTAAGCCATGGGGAAATGAAAGATCATATAAAAGGGAATTGATTTTGTTGCTGCTAAACTGGGCCCAGTGTTGTATGTGTTCTCTCAGTGTGCTTTTGGCCAGTATAGCTCTGTTCACTTAGAAATTATCTCTGAAATTGTAACATCTGAGTGAAGCATCCCTATCTCAGTTGGTTGGTTTGTACCCTTAAAACAAGTCACCCTTTTCCTAGTGTAATTTGTCGTAAGCATTCTGACTAAATTTGGTTGGTGACCATTTGTTACTGCCTGACAGCAATGTATTTTCTGGACAAATAAATTCTTTCTTTCATTCCTTTCCCTGCAGAAGAATTGTACGTGTGGAAGAGCTTTCTGTTTGGGTGCTGAGGGGATGTTTTTATCTTTTTAAAAGTGTATAGTTTCAATTATAATTTTGAAAATCTGGATGACTGTAAAGTTTTGGGGTTTGGTTGTAATGTAATCTGAAATTATATTGGTAGCATCCACTGCAGCACTTCTAGCTTTGAAAAATGGTTTGAGATTTTTATGTGGTTGTTTTAGCAACTATGCGAGTAAAGGTGTGAAATGTAGCCAGTGAAGGAAAAGTGAGAGATTTAGGCATTGTTTGTTTTTTTTTAATAAAAAATGAATGCAGTCTGTTTCTGGTAGACTCAATATACTTTTCCCCCTATTTGTTTGTTTGTTTATTTCAGGAATTTGAAGCCTTTCAAACATTTGTGGAAAATCGACTTCCATTTGATATTGTTATTGATGGACTCAATGTTTCCCACATGAAACCCAAAAAGATGCATTGTGAAAATGTAAGTGCTGGTTAAATATTCATTAAGAGTTTTGTGTATGCTTAGGCTGATTGTAAAACAATTAGTGCCTCATTATTACTTATCCTCTTGAGAAACTGATCAAACATTTTTGCAGCACATGTTACAGTGAAGTTCAAAGCATTATTGACACTTTGCAAGCTAAAAATGATCAGTGGGAAGATGCTTCTTACAGAGCCACAGCATGGTAGGGGTTGGAAGGGACATCGACAGCTCATCCAGTCCAACCCCCCTGCCAGAGCAGAATCACCCAGACCAGGTCACACAGGAACACGTCCAGGTGGGTCTTGAAAGTCTCCAGAGAAGGAGACTCCACAACCTCTCTGGGCAGCCTGGGCCAGTGCTCTGTCACTCTGTCACAGTAAAGAATTTTTTCCTTATGTTTAAGTTGAACCTCCTGTGTTCCAGTTTGTGATCGTTGCCTCTGGTCCTGTTGCGGGGCACAACTGAGACGAGTCTGGTCCCGTCCTCCTGACACTCGCCCTTTAGATATTTATACACATTAATGAGATCTCCCCTCAGTCTCCTCTTCTCTAGGCTAAACAGACCCAGCTCTCTCTGAGAAGTACTTCTCTCTTACATATTTGACTGGTTTAGACAGAAAAAAATCTGAAATTTCCCCATGTATGCAGTGCTCATAGTTACAGCTGAGTTATTGATAATAACATTGTTAGGATGTACGTTGTGTGAGTGTCTGTTTTCATAATAATAGGGATTATGTGGAACAGAGTAAATCTACCATATAGAAAATTTAGTCTAATATAGTTATGCTGGCAAGAGTTCCTAAAATGCTTAGTTCAGCCCACATCCTGTGCAAGTTTAAACTTTTTCACTTTTTACTGCCTTAAGCTTTTGAGTCCTGTTCTTACAAGGGCACCTGAATTTGCTTCAGTTCATTCCACTGGGTGATTTTCAGAAGAAGAATTCTCCCTTTTTACTAATACCCATTTTTGAGAATTCTTGGCACTCCCCTTTAGCATTTCACTAAGAAATGGCCTAAGGTTTTTTTTGTCAATCAAATATTTACTTTAAATTAAGAATAACAAAGTAGCTGCTCACATGTATATTCTAAAGCCAGAATCTAAATTTTCAGTCTTTAAATTAAAACTAAGTTACAAATTAGCTTGATAATAAAGGAAGTAATTTACTTATAATAATTGCAAGAATTACATGTTCTAAGTACTACTTTAAAACTATTCTTAAGAGGCAGGATATGCTTTCATATGTGTAGATAAAAGCAGCTGAGCTGGGGTGGTTAGATAAACTTGCTGAGAGATGTTTGTTTGAGAGCTGCAGTGAAGTTCCGTGAGATACTGGCTCACGAACAGGGTACTTTCCTTACTATGAAAATAGAAAAGGAAGTTTACAAGTTGTTTGCATGGGATGAGGGAGGAAGTGTTGATTATCTGAGAATCCCAGGCAGCATGTAGTGGCACAAGGTTTTAAGACTTAGAAAGACAGATCGATGCTGCCAAAGAAAGGGAAGAGAAATGAACCTCCTTCCTCAGTGCATGCCTGTCCCAGTGCGGGAACTGTGAAAAGGGTCCTGAATGTTCTGTAAAAGCTGGAAGCAATGGAAAGAAGAGCCAGCCATTTTGGAGGATAATTACTGCTGATTTCTGATCAGAAATCTTACTATGAGTTACTAAAATACTGAACAGCATAAACTGCCTTTGAGTCCGTCCTTAGTTTCTGCTGTATTGAAAGGACATTGGGATCCATGATGCCAGGGACATCCACAAGGACTGTATGGAGGCATCAGCTTTCCATTTAGGTTCTTCCATATAGATACAGGTCAAATCTCTCTTGAATCCCAGGTATTTACAGATTAGGAGGGTTTTCAGGAAAATCTGCCTTTCCTTCCGCAACAGAACAGTAAATTGGGCTGACCCCATCTTACCTCCAGAAGAAGAGGCAGTCTTTTGCTGCTCCTGTTTTTCTGGGTCCTGATTTTGAGAGTGTGGAGTCGTTACATGAGATTGGATGGACATGCCCATTACTCCTGTCACATACCCATGGATATTCGCTGGTTGGATAGTACCTTTTTTGGCATGGGAAATGTATCTTTGCACTCTAAGCAACAAAAGCTCCTTCACTGCCCAGAAGAAATACTCTTCCAGACATGAACTACTCCCAGACATGAACTACTAAATCTTTTTTCTGTTTGAGCCTCTCTATTCATTTAGATACTTTTATTTTTTTATGGTAGATGGCTTTATACATTATTACAGTATTGAGTTTATAGGGGTTTTTCTCCAACTGGAAATACTGTTTAAACGCGAGGTGCTAGATGCTAGCGAATCCTGTTTTATTTCTCCATGACTCTGAACTCCTGTGTTGTAATATGTCAGGAAAGGACTGTGTCTTTGGTCTTCTTTTGGATACTTCTGGCAAGAAGCATGTATTCTTGTTTTCTTACTCTTTTTTTCAAGGCTGCTAAAAACAGAAAGAAAAAACCCCAAGAAACCCGCAAAGCAGAGCAATCCTTTCTTCTGTCTCCAAACTTTTCTTCTAGATGAGGGCAGGGAAGGCCACAGGAATCTCTGCATGTGTTACTTTCCTGGTTACTGGTATTGCTGCCAAACAGTCCCCCATCTGTGAATGCTGACCTCCCTGAACACTGTACGGACTGACTGCCGCAAAACATCATCTTTTGGAGGCTGCTGTCCTCACACCAGAGGCAGCTGAATGGAAAATGTGGAATGGTAGGTTTGGGGTGTTCTCAGCCTGCCTTATTAAAATCTTCAGTGCACATAGGGAAGCATAGTGCAGAACTGAGAGGATGGAGAGAGAAATAAATGCAAGAGAAGCTGGCATCAGAGCATGAAGGATGGAAAAAAGCTAGGGTCAAGCTCTCTGGCCAGGACAGCATCACTGGCCCATTTTGAAGAGGAGCTACTGTGACTCGGTAGTGACCTCTTCTGTTCGGGTTAAGAGATTATAATAACGGAGCAGTATTTCCAAGGAGCTGTGCGAAAAGCTGCCCAACCCGTGTTTTACTTGTCAAAAAGCTAAATTATTTTAAGTCTCCAAGTGGGAGTCAGACTCTGCTCTTTTCAAGGGTTCGTTACTGCAGCTGTTACACCCAGCCAGGATATTGTCTTGTAAACTTTTCTGTCCCAGTGTGTACTTAGTATGCAGCAATGGTTGAAAGAGAAGATTCGATTGTTGCTCTCCATTTATAACACACTGTGAGTGTTACTATGTGCAGATTGTTAGTTATGTTAGTTTATGTTATTTAAAGAGAATAGCAAAATAAGGGGCGCTGTTAAACACAGGCGAAGGCCTAAGATTTATGTGACAATAATATGGTAATGGATGCTTTCATGTCTTTACTTAAATTTAGGAAAAAATACTGTTCCACTTTGTGATTTAGCTTTAAGAACTGTAACTGTTTTGCTGAAGACCAACGCTAGCTAAAGCAGTCATACGATTAAAAGAAGAAAACATTGATTAAATACTAATTTCTTTTTTCCAACATCCTAACACTTGTAATTCCATTTAGGCACTCCTTAGGCATCTTGGGAAGGGGCTGGGTTGTGTGGACAAGGAACAAATGCCTTGAGGGATGAGAAGAGAAGGAAAAAAGCAGAAGTTGGAGGAACGATTTTTACTCATTTAATCCCCAAAGTGTTCTGACATTCTGGAAAACTAGACATGTTACTTCCAGTAGCCCCAGGCAACTTCAGTCCTCACAGCAGGCCCTTCCTTAGCAGATCATCATGGATATTATTGACTTGGCAGATTTACAGAATATTCTGTGACAATTTCTCTACTGTATGACACTGTCAGTCTGTAATGACAATCTCCCTTTTTTCCAGGCTGATTTTATACTAGGTCTGTTTCCTGGTACAAATCACCATGTGGCTGCATCAATTACTGACAAAAATCTTTTCAACCCTGTGCTTCCTTACTGCAGCATTTTAAATTAGACATTAAATTTGACTCCTAATTAAAATATATTCTAAAATGGAAATGTTTTTGCTGTCTAATCCAGACAATAGTAACAAGCTCCTATAAAGTCTTGAAATCATTCGGTCTTGTCTTTTTCCACTTTTTTGTGCATTCTGCTGCTGTTTAAGACCGTGCCTGATGAGTCAGCCACTGTTTGTACTGCAGACATGGTAGCTTATAAACTGAGATATCCTTGCAGCTTAACTAAGCAGAGTTGATTCAGTCTATATCATGACGTTGAGTTAATCCTTTCCTCCAGATGTATCTAATTGCATAAATCCTTAGCCAGCACAATGACATTTGGTACTCCCTGTACTCTTCTGCTGTGACTCCCCATATTACCCCCACTGTTCACCTTGTAGAGGTCAAGAGAGGGAATTTCCACACGCTGATTGTCCGCATCTCTTATAAAACACAAACTGTTCCATAATTCTTAAATGTGTTTTTCCTGTTTGTCACAATTTTCTGGAGGAGTATTCCTTGGAAGTGAGGGGGAATCCCTCACTTTTAGGCCCTGGAGCATCTCACTTTGCTTGCAGGAGAAGAGTGAAGGAACCCTTAGACTGTAAAGTGTTGGGATGGGAGACGAGAGAGGGGTGAGGGAGCATGATCAGCAAGCACAATTTAAAGAGTGCTTCGCTATTTTTAATTTACATTGAGATTGGTATGTTGTAAATGAGGTATACAGCCAGCTCCTTTTTTAGCTGTACCCATCTGGTATTAGACATAACTGAATGTAGATTTCAAATGTGGGTTGGATCAAAGCTAACTCACAGTTCCTTTCTTCAAAGAGTTTGGCGGTTGGGGTCAGCTTTGCCCTAACTTTACACTCTTAATCTCTGTATTAAACTCAGACATCTGAAAGTTTGCTAAAATAGTTCCAGATTGAGTTCCTTGAGGCTGACAATGCGCAAAGGCATCGTTTTTGCTCTTGGCAAACAGTTCAAAGTGGTTGCTCCCAAACTTAATCAGCTTTTCTATAAGTGGACTACATAAGTTCCTATAATTCCCATGTAAATTACAGTGGGCCTGTACAACAGCTGACGAAGCCAGATCCTTGCTGTTCCCCTCCCAATCCCATCCCAGTCTGGCGGCAGCAGCTGGCATCCCACCCTTACCACACCTCCTGCTTGCAGCAGCACTCAGCACCTGCCACCAGAGCCACCAGACCTGCCCTCCTCCTGCTGCCCGCACAGGCTGCCACAGGGAGCCGGGCTGTGGCTGCTGTCCATGGGGTGCTCTGTGGCAGGCAGGGGGGCAGGACATGCCTTGCTCTGTGACAGGCAGGGGGGCAGGACATGCCAGCAGCTCTTTCTTGTCTCGTCCGGGAGAAAAACAGCAGACTTGTTGAGTGGAGGCTGCTCTCTGAATTGGAGATGGGTTCTTTGACCATAGGAATTGTGTGATCACCAGTAGTATAGTAGTCAGATGTGGACACATGATTGCATTTTGGTTTTCCGTATGTGAAATATTTTTAAAATAGTATTTATCAAGGGGATTCAAAGTTTATAACTAATATTCTAATTTTAGTTATTCTGGTGTAGTGTTTATTCCTGGGCTCCCTGCCTACTTTAACAGTAAGGAAAAAGGTGGGGAGAGAGAGAGTTCAGCCTTCAAGGGAAAGCTGGAAGTGAGAAAAAGTTTCATCAGGATAGGGGAGAAAACCAGGGAAATGGTGAATGATCTTGTTAAATTTTTAATTGTTTGGTAAAAGCCCAACTGTGGCCACAGAATTGAAGAACCTTGATGAATTACGCTTTCTAAATTCAGCTCAGAATCACTGTTTTGGTATGCACTTTATTCACATTTTTAAGGCTCATTTTCCAAATGTAAAGAAAAAGAGCAAGACAAAAATACTCTCTTCAAACAAAGTTAAAGTTTAAAAAGAGGAGGGGGGAAAAAGCCCTAACAAAACAGGACACCTATGACCCATCATTGTCTTGTGTCAGTAACCCAAATCAATTTTGAAGCATAGTTTTTTTCCTTCAAAATCTCTTGTCTTGTGCCTCTAAGTCCTCTTTGATGTAAAAATGGGAGTAAAAAGTATTGGAGCTTATAGTATTTGGAAAAACAAATTGTAAGTAAAACTTTCTCTCCCAAGTCCTGCTTACTAAAAATTATCTTGAGGCCATGAAGCACACAAAGAAATGAACGCCTGTGCATACATCTGCAGTTGACAAATACTCCTGATAATATGCACAGGGTTTCACGTGGCAGTTTTTCCCAGTCTTCAGGTCTGTCTTAACTGTGCAGCATGCATATGAAAGATGAACTGCAAAATTAGTGAGACAGTGATAGTTGATACAAAATATGAGCTCTAGTGTATAAGCTGTCCTGAAAAACAAGTTATTAATAAATTTGACCCAAAAGAAGTCATGCATGGGAAAGAATTTTTTTATTCTTTGACTCATTTGGCAGCATCTGTGATTTGTTGAAGAGCTTTACTGTGTGTAAATGAAGCAAGACTTAAGTAGATCCATGAGTCATTCTCTGTTCAGAATCAATACATCCAGCAGAGGTCTTATTTGTCATGCTGTGACAGTTCGTCAATTCTTCCTCCCACCAGCTCCTGTCTTACCACTCAGCGAAGCAGTCAGACGTGTGTTTGTTCATTTGCTCCCAGCCTTTCCCATCTCTTTTTGTTTTTTTCCATTTTCTAATGGTAGTCTAAGTTTGCATTTCCATGATAATGAAACATTTGCCCCATTGCTCAAGGTTGGAGAGATTTCTGTCTTTGCAATGTGTGTTTCCTTCTTTAGACCTGTACTTCTATTTCCTTCAAGTATTGCAGAAATTGTAAGGATGAAGATTTTTGGTGTTTTCCCTGAAAATCACCTTCAGCCTTTGTGTACCATGATCTTAGAAGAGAAAGGAGATCAAGCTCTAAGGGGAACCCTTGAAACTTCACCTATTTTTGGTGTTAGGGATGTGTGACTGGAACATTCAGCATTGCATTCATCTCTCATCAGTTAATTTCTGGGGTTCCTTGAATATGTCAGCAGGTGGACTGAGTCGAGTTTGTCTCCAAAGCCGCGTGTAAGAGATTGATACTGATATACTGAAATCTTCCTCCTCCCCTCCTGTATTGTGGCCATCCTAAAATAGAATACATCAAGCTCTAGCTTGAGCCACCAAGTTTGGCTCTTCCCACAGGGGTATGCTCCAATGTCCTTTGCTGCTTCTGCAGCACTGGGAGGGGAGAGCAGGAGGTAGATAGGACTTCTGAAGAAAAGAAATACAAGGCCAGACTGGTTACCTGTGAATACAGGGAAACTTTCTCAAAACTCTTAACTTCCCAACGTTGTGAAATGGGGGCAGGCTGGCAGGATTCCCTGACTAAATACCTCAACAGTTGACTCTAAGCAACTGTTTTTTCCCTTCAGAGGTTTCCAAACCGATTTTGTGGTTTCCTGGTGAGAATAATAGAGCAGCAGAAACTGAGCAGGTTAAAAAAATCTGACTACCAGGCATTTGGACAACTTCTCCCTGTTGTTTTCTCCCAGAGTGAGATACTTCCTGGTATTGCCTCCCCTTGCTATTTGCAACCTCTGTTGTTGGATGTAAAACTGAATAAAACCCATGTGATTAAATTAATGATCTCTATCAGTTTCTGTCTGGTATTTATAATTTCTACCTTTGTATTTGGCGACAGCAGCAAATCGGAAGGTATGCACATGAGCACGCAAGCACTCCTTTTTTTAACGAGGGGAATTGCATCGTGTCTTTCGTAACAAGAATTCTTCTGGTCGCTAGGAGTCTAAGCTTGAAATTTGGCAGAGCAGAATGAACGTGCCTTGATGATTCATGTCCCTGTGAACTCGGTAGCTGTAGCAACAGGTTGTTTGTTGTGTTTTGGAGAGGAGTCCTGCTACGGTCGGGGAGATGAAGTCAGGTGAAGGTATCTTCTGAACTGGATGACTTTCGGTTTTGCTGCTTTCACTTCTCCCTTAGAAACCACAAGATGGGTGTTCTCGGGGGAGCCCGACTGACTCACCTGATCATGGAATTGTTATCAGTGTGGCAATAAGGTGCGCTGGGCCTCCAGATCAGAAACCTGATCTTCAGGAAACTGAACTGCTTCTTTAGAAGCAATTCTTGTGTGGAAAGTCTCTAGAATAGTGAGAGACTATGGCGCTGATAAGGTATGGGAAGCAGGCCAGAAAATGCGAGGGTTGAGTTACTACGGGTCAGTTCTGTGTAAGAATAAATATTTGACTTGAGCCTGAGAAATGCTGGTTTTTAGTGTTGTTGTCTTCAAGGTGATGTAGATAAAACCCTCAGAGTAACGATTGCGTACATTCACGTACATCTGGATTTACTGGTGTATTTTGAAAAGCAAGCAATTCTTGGCTTTTACATCTGATCTGCTGTTTTTAGTAAAAGTAGGAAAGAAAGCATATTTGGAAGTTGTGTTACCTGAAGGAAAAGAGGTACAATGGAACAAAAGCCTAAACTGCATTTGGATTTATTTCTGAAGTTATGAAAGCATAGATTTTTTTGAACAGGAGGTTATCCCCAGGGATTTCAGTGTGTTGACGTGCTCATTAATGACCCAACAACCCATTAAGCTGCATGTGTTGTTCTTTCTTTAGTTGCATTCTACTTGTAAAGCAAGAGTGGAAGAGACGTGTATATATAGGTAATAAAATATATTTAAATTGAGGTTATAAAATTATTATAACCTGCAGTGAAGTTTAAAGTTTCCTGTGGATTTTCCACTATTTTTAAAAGACATTCTTATTTGTCTGGAACGAAAATTCCCAATACGCTTTTTTCCCTTATTTAAGAGATGGGATGGAGATAAGATTTTAAATAAAACCGAAAATTAATTGCACCTCAGAAAGCTTTGGAAGTTCGGTTTTGCCACTGCAGCAGTCCATTGCAGTCTCCCATGGATGGTGCGTGGTGTGCCTCTGCTGTGGTTACATTACAACACAGCAACAGAGATTGCAGGAGCAGGGAGCAGTGATTTGGCATCATCTGTCTTCGCTCCTCACCACCAGTGCAATTGAAACATGGTTTGGAATAGCACAAAACGTGAGGTGCCAAGAAGCCTTGGAAATGGAAGTGTGTCTGTTAATGGTTATAACCAGACCTGATCTGTCCATACAAAACATCGCTGAGCTGTTGTCATACATGCTGGGCCTTGTAAATGATTTTGCTGCTCGGTATCATGTGAGGGACAAGAGTGGTGCAGCAAATAAGAAAGCTATGGCCGCCTTTGCTGCTGCTGCTCTCCACATTTTCAGGAAAAAACCCAACCTGCATCTCTGGTACAGGCTAATGCTAGATCTTCCTCTGTCATATAGAATGAACTCAGGAAATACGGGGATTGTGGGGACTGCTTCTAGGGGAAAAGTTAGAGCAATGTGACCCAAGCTGAAATAAATGGCAGAGGAGGTCCCAAGTTGCAGAATCTCTTGAAAATGAGCCTCATATCTGCTGTGTCACCTCATATGCTCATCATGTTAGTGCAGCAGGTCGATGGCTTCCTGCTGCACAGGTCAGTCTTGTGTATAAGGTCATCCCTGTCTCTGTGTGAGAGCACTTTCCTTGATACTTGCAGAAACTCCCTGAACACATTTCCTTATTTGCTTGTTAACCTGATATCCCCTGTTGCTTACATTATTTTTCAACTTTTTAGATCTTCTGTCTTATATTTTTCTAAATGATAATGAACTGAAAATTTAAAACTGTATATACGTACGTACACATTAGTAGCCATGGCGCTAACTGGTGTACAATAGAAATCTTCACTCCCTATCCTCCAAGAAAGATGCCTGTCTCAAGATCTTTAAAATCAGTCATTGACAAACATTAGATGAAGAAATAACCTTGTACGGCATAATCTGTGTTACTTCTCCTTTTTATGTGCATCTCTATCAAACAAACATTCATATTCTATATATACTATTATATATATTCTATAAATACTATTTCCTAAAGATGATCCCAAAAAACGACGGTTTGTATCACTTTGAATGCCTAATCTCTGGCATTGCACTTACTGCTCTATCTTATTGTTAGACCTTCCTCTTCTTGAGAAATTCTCTATTTCAAATCATTTACATATTTCACACTGATCTTTACAAGTATCTCCTGGTTTTCCTTTCCACCCAGAGACAGTAGCTTGTGATGCTGTTTCTTCCTGATTTATTTTTTACCAGTCAGTTCTTTGATGATCCAAATAGTTCTTTTCACAGTTCTAGCTGGAAACATGAATTGAAATGATAATGAGTCAGGTGAGTCAGAAGCTAAAGAGGTTGTCAAAACTATGTTAACATCATATACTCTATTTTCCAACCAATTTTATGAAGTATTAATTGATACTTCTAATTTTTCCAAATAATTTCTACCATTTCCAGCTGCTGCATTGTCCTGTCCTTGCACAATGTTTCCTGTAGTGGCTGTTAAAACTGTACCTGTGCTTCTGTCATGCTGACGATACCAACTCACCTTTTACGTAGATCAGGAAATACGAGTGATGCTTATGTCTGTCCTCATCACTGCACAGCATTCATCCATTTACCTGCTTACTTCTGTGGTCACCAAAAGGAAACAGTGAGTTGGCAGTAGTGTTTTTTCTGGCTCTTAATATTTTGAATCTTTTTGAGTCTTGAGCTTGTCAGGCGTCGTGTTGACACGGCTCCGTGAGCAGGGTCTGTGCCTTGTGTGCCTTAAACTCTCTGGCAGAAGTCAAAAGCCGTTTGGTTCCATCGGTTCTGGGGAGCTGTTCCTGATTTATGTGGTAAACCAGTGCGGGAAGGTCAACTGCTGATGCCTTCTCTCCTTGCTTATTTCCTAATTGTGTGATATTTGGGTAAACTAGCTAGTGCTTACACTATACCCTGAAAAAAGAAGTAGAAGAAGTAGAAGTGTGGTGCAGATATTAGAGTTGTGGTTCATTGGAACTTGAGCTTCTACGTTCAGCGCAGGATTGAGGAAAGCACAGTGGAAGATACATATTCCTTCAATACTACCTCTACTGCTTTCTGGTTCATTGATTGATAGGAATTTTCTTCCACGGCAGCCCTAATTTGACACACATTTGAGTACATAAAATGAAATAGTAGTAAGAGGGTTGCCAGCAGGTAGTCGTAGAGCAGAACCAGGCAGTGTTAATGATGTTGATTTACCCTACTCCTTATTAGGAGCAGTTATCCCGGGCTTGTCTAATGTTGATGTCACTACACTGCTTTCAGCATGTGAAGTAATTTACGTGGTATCCCTGTAAAACATTGTACTGTTCAAAACCATTTATGTATGATGGCTTAAGTTTCAATAGTTAAAGGAAGTGGCTTAAATAAAAGAATTGGAGGCTTTTTACATTTTCACTTCTCATTGGCATGTATGTATCATCATAATTCATTGTCTTGCAGGTGAAAAACTTTGACTTTCCATTGAATGGGCATTCCCAAATGGGCTTTCAGAAGTACAGATGCTATAGGTTAGGGATTTCTTTTTTCATCATCCCACTCACTCTCATTTCCACAAGCCCATTCTGTCTTTCAGCCTAGTTAACATAATTAGTAATATGACAGAGTTTTAACCTTTAGCTATCCGATAAATTTGGTAAACAAAATACTTTGGAAACTATAGAGTTCTGTTGCACTTGAGCACTGCTGTTCAGTCCTGGGTGCTCCAGGGGTTGTTAGATGGGTCTCTGCATTCTTTCCACGGAAATGGGCAAAGGAGGGAGGGATGCAAGAGTCCCTCAAAGGTGCTGGCTGGTGTAGTTGTAGACAGATGCCTGGAAACCGTAACACTGAGTTCCGAAACTAATATTGGCTTTAAAAAGATAGATCTTTTTATGAAATAGAGGGTGAGTGGTTCTTATTTGGCTTCTGGTGGTCATATTTTCATATTCTCAAGCTTATGTCTCTTGACTACAGGGGCAAAAAAGAACTAAGCAGACAAAGATTTTCATATAACCAGTTGTTCCCAGGAGGTGGAGCTTTAGACAGATGCCAAATATCATCCATAATTAATTTGTAGGAGCTGACAATATTATCTGTTTGTCAAATTGCTGTATCTTATTTCCTGAGTTAAAGTTATACTTCAGATAAAACAGTGGCCTGCTCAGTGTACAGCTATTGAGTATGGCAGATTGTTATCAATAAACTTATATTGAAAGCGTTGAAGTAAATTAGATCTTGTGGATTGTAGCTGTTGTGGGGGGGCTTTCAAACCACAATGCTTAGGATGCCCAGGCATAGATATTGCCTGCGGTGTCACCAGGAGTGAGATGGCATGGGTTTGCAGTGATGTATCATCAGAGTCGATGACTGTGTTAATAAAGATCATGCTGACCCATAGGTTACGTTCACTCGGGACACACTGCATCAGACTTGTGCTGGTTTTGCAGGAACAGTGTATTACTTAACAGC
Source organism: Mesitornis unicolor (assembly GCF_000695765.1). Lineage (NCBI taxonomy): Eukaryota > Metazoa > Chordata > Aves > Mesitornithiformes > Mesitornithidae > Mesitornis > Mesitornis unicolor. Next base: position 57,686 of record NW_010178142.1, on the reverse strand, counting down.
ACGTGCAGCCCAGATCCAAATGTGACAGTGGAACCCCTGCCGCATGGGACTGGCAGTGCAAGGTGTACAGGTGAATATGAAAGTCCCCAGAGTTTTCTCCAGCCTGGTGAATACCAGTTATGCTCTGACCAGTATTAAACAGATTCCTTCCTTGGTCCCTCCTTGCTGAAAGCCTTGATCTACCCAGGGAAGGTGGCCTGACTCTGCTCCTCCACCTCAGACCTTTGTGCTTTAGTTTGCTTCTGCTGATTTTTGTCCCTTGAAGAAGAACATTTTATGTTCTCTTTCATATTAAATGAATTTTTCATCTTTCTGATTTTCAAAGAGAAATCACCACTCACTTGAGTAGTGTTTATGTATTTGCTTGTGTTAAGAACTGCAAAATTGTTCTTACTGGAACAATTGGTTTTGAAGGTAGCCTCTTTAAATGTAATCTGTAGCAGGCAACTGGTAAATAGTACTAATGAGAAAGGGAAGAAAAGCAGTGTGAAAATTGTTACAAATGTTTGCTACATGTTGTAGGCCAACTCTTTTGTTCGACTGCAAGCAATCAGTTTACTGCTGGGTTTCCTTGGTTATCGTGTCATTCTGTCTGTCTGGTAAGCCTGTTGACCTGTGAGCATAGAAACAGTTTTTCTTTTAAAGCTTTTATGGAACTACCAAGTTTATTAGAACACAGGACATCACTGCAGAAGCACCGGTTTAATGTGTCTTGAACAGCATCGTGCCTGTGTCTTCTGTAGTGGTGATCTCCCCAGCTGCAGCAGCACCTTTCCTCAAAGAATGAAAGTACCGTCTGGGACTTTTTGAACCACAGATTGGAGAGGGGGAAAACACTTAACATCAGACGGGGTCAGTGATGCTGTGCAGACATCTGCATAGAACAGGAGTGAGAGCTAAAATATTGCTATCTTTTAAACTGTTGGTTTCAGTCTTACAAAGCCTATTTCAGTCCTGTACCAAGTTATTTCCTATCTATGGAAAGGATCAGTCAAGCTTGTGCTTTCGTTTTCATAACACCCCATCACCACCGCCACCACCACCACACAGAGATCCTGCTCACATTTTGGATTTTCAGTACTTAAATATAACTTGTGACCCACACAGTGAAAATCTAAGACTGGCACAGCTGCATTCAGTTCACAAAAAGTTCACAAATGTTCCTTTCTAATAGGTAGCTTTTTACATTCTTTTTAAAATGAGAAGTTATTAGAGAAACTCTCTTATTGGCCTTAAGTGGTTGTATACAGCTGCTACAATAATTGAAATGGGAGAGTACGGGTTAAATGGCAAAGACTGGATCTACAGTGAAAGATGGCAGACTCCTGAAGCTGGGACTTCAGCTGGGACCATTACTCTGTTTACACTCAGTGGCTCTGATAGGTAAAGTTTCACTTCTGAGGCCTATACAAAAATAAGTAAAACCTCATAGCTTTTCATTTTCACGTAACTTGCTTCCTTATGGAAATAAAGATGATGTACACATAGTACTTGGTGCAATGAAGCAATGTGTAAATCAGTAAGAAAATGCTGTTGAAGAAACAGCAGTGAAGGTAGAAAGAACTCAAGGATGAGAACAAAGAGTGGTATTGATGTATGGAAATGCGTACGTAACACTTCACGTCCTTTCAGCTTTTAGATGTTTGTTCTCCCGCTCGTGTCAAATCATGGATCAAGAGAATCACCTGGCTCATCTCCTTGGTGTGCAGGGTTGATACTGAAAACTTCTAATTACTGTGCAAATCTCCAGGTTTTGGTACAAAACAGTAAGTGCTAAGAAGAGGCCTGGATAAAAAAGAAATCCATGTAAGATGCCCTATATGTATTATCAAGATCTTGGTATTTATTCTTTGTGCAAGAAGAAGATGAGCAATTAGAGGAGAGATAAAAGTATCCAATGATATCAGCTATGGAGAAAAAATATCTCCAAAAAGATCAGAAAAAGAGAAATATCTTTACCCTTTTACATGACCCAAGAAAGGAGGACATTCAAAGAATTTAAATTGATGAAAGGAGACATTTTAATGCCAGTCCATAATTAAAATGCACAACTTAGAGCTGCTAGGACTGGGCTGTAGTTAATTGTGAACTGAACATTTCCCAGTTGCTGCCTTATCAAAATGCTACTTTGGATTTCAGATTCACCCTTTCTCTTCCATCTTTATGCTTACTTCATAATTGCTGAGCCAGCATCAAAGGGGTCTGCATGAATGTTTAAGCCAACATAACATTTTTTGTAAGTGATTGGGAAAGAAAATGGTACTGTAGCTGGTTAACAAAACTTTTGGATGGAGAAACTTAACTGGCACTGCAGTGACGTGCAAAATTCAACTTCCAAAAATGTGGTTATGCAACTGAAGAATGTTTCTTTGACCACGTATTTCTTGAATTGCTCTAACAGTCAGGAAAAAATGGCCTGTTTTTCTCTTTTGCAATTTTTACTCTAAAATTCAGCAGTTCCCCAACTGTCCATCTCTTTTTTTCGTCGTCATCATTTCCGGAGTTCTTGGCACTGTTTATTTAATAACATGCTATGCTAACTATTGTTACTCTGTATTTTCCTCTCTTTTAGTCATAGTTGACCTTTATTCACCTAAAGAACATGGCGATGCAAATATTACTGTTCGAAAGGAGTGACATTCAAAAAGTGCGAGCGAGAATGGTCACACTGAAAGGTTTGTCAGGTGTAAGGTCTGACAAAGTGGCTGAGACCTTTTAAAAGTATCAATCCATTCTGAAAAGCCAGACTCCAGAAAGCTGGTGTCTCCTCCACCAGATGATCCAGCTCCTGCCTCCCTATCCTTCATGTCATACACACAGTTGAAATTCTGTGTGTAAGTTTTGTCTGTATTTCACAGAATCACAGAACGTTAGGGATTGGAAGGGACCTCAAAAGCTCATCTAGTCCAATCCCCCTGCCGGAGCAGGAACACCTTGATGAGGTTACACAGGAAGGCGTCCAGGCGGGTTTTGAATGTCTCCAGAGAAGGAGACTCCACAACCTCTCTGGGCAGCCTGGTCCAGTGCTCTGTCACCCTCACTGAGAAGTTTCTTCTCAAATTTAAGTGGAACCTCCTGTTTTCCAGCTTGTGCCCATTACCCCTTGTCCTATCATTGTTTGTCACCGAGAAGAGCCTGGCTCCATCCTCGTGACGCTCACCCTTTAAATATTTATAAACATGAATGAGGTCTCCCCTCAGTCTCCTCTTCTGCAAACTAAAGAGCCCCAGCTCCCTCAGCCTTTCCACATAATGGAGATGCTCCACTCCCTTAATCATCTTTGTAGCCCATTTCTTTGGTCCCTGCATGCATCCTGCCTTGATTCTGTTTATTCTGCTAGGAAATACTGCTTCAGTGTCCATCAAATCAGTACTTGTCATGCTTTCTGGGACTAAGACAGAGCAGGATATGGGTGTCATTAGATTATATATTAGAAAATGTCTATTTCAAAACTTTTTTCCTAGAGGCCTCTCTGCTGGGAAGGATAGGGACCTGTCCCTGTCTTCGTGCTGCATAGGAGAAATTTGTAACGATCTTTCCAAACCTAAAGTTAATTTACACAGGTTTGGTTTATACTGCGCTGTTCTCTGAGCTGGTCAGTAGAATAAAAACCAGGGGTGGCTCTTCAAGCTTGTTTGAAATTGGAACTTTTACCTATAGTGTATAATACAGCAAAATATAATGTGAGAGCAGAATTACTGACATACTAATTCTGCATTCAGGAATCTCTCAGAGATTATATTGAGCAGGTTGCACCTTCAGTTGAAATTAAGCAAAGTTGAAATTAAGTCTCCCCACAGCCCAGGATTCAGGAGGGTTCATTAGGCTGGATGCAGTGGATGCAGTGTCCCTGTAGTCAGTTTTGTCCTGGCAGCAGTGCCTCTGCATTCATCCAGTGCTGCGCTGGAGCCAAGCCCTCCCGTCAGTGGGAATGCCGGTGTCCTGGCACACAGTTGGTTTGGACCTGGCTGCAAAAGCATCCTCAGGACACTTCTGAATACAAACTTTGTGTGCAAACAGCAGAGCTATATTTAGGCATCACCTCATCTGAGCAAACTGAGGCTACTGTGCCATCCTCAATCTGTATGATACCAACCCGTGTATCTTTGCTTCTGTGGTTTATTTTTCCTGCTCAATCAATAATCTGCCTTTGATTAACAGAGTTGACTGTGAAGTCAGGAGCAAAAGCTGGCATCTAAAAATGAACTGCAAATTTTAATGAATTGTGATAGGGAGTTAAGACATATCGCTAGTGAATGCGTCAGAGAAGTCAATTCTAGGTGTGGAGTCAATGTAGACAGGTTAAAACATGTTAAACTTTGTGTGATTGCTGCTATTGATGTGTGAAGTGCTGCCACTGGTAGAGTTTTGCATGGTGATGTGTGTGTTGCATCAATATAAATAGTCCTGCTGTAACACAGGAGACAAAATTGTTTTTGCAGTATTGCAGAGAGCCCCAGTGTCATAAGGGATAATCCCCCCGAGTTAGCTATTGGCTGTCTCAAGAGCATGAAGTAAACCAGCCTAATTAGGCTTAGTGGCTGTCCATTACTGTTTTCCTTTATAAGCAGCTATCCCCTTGCTAGTCAGGGGTAGATAATCTGTAAGGGATCAAGAAATGTGCATGCTGCCCCTGCATTTGAGTAAATAAGACTTTGCAACTGATTTGAACTGTGTCATCAGTAATAATGTAGAGAATATAAGAAGCAGCCTCCACTGCGTTTGGTGCTGTGGTAACAGCACTGAATCTGCTTTGGTGAAATTTCCGGGCTCAGTGAGAAAGTCCAGGCTTTCTTGCAGGCAGCACCCTTGCCTTCCCTGGGTACCTGGCCATGCCATGGGAAAAAACTCCCGCTTCCCATCATGTCTCTCTCTCCTATGTGTGGCACTAAAGTACACAGGTTTTTTGAGCTTCTTTGTCTACAATATGTAAAAAGGGAACTAAAAATGATAAAACTGTATGACAAATAAATGTGGTGATGGTGGGAATTGATTCCTTGCTAACCTCTGGAGGGAATGCTCATGCTCAGCCTCACCTGACAGGGTACCTATGGCAGCCCTGTACCTGTGGTCAGTGTTGTGGTTTCCTCTGCAGTTTCACAGCTACAGTGTTGGGTGGGAGGTGGAAATAGCAGGTGGGTGATTGCGTCCTCCTGCTATACCTGCGTACAGGTGAGCCACATTTTGCTGAGTCACTGAACAGTGAGGCTCCCAGCAGCCGCCTTTAGGAGTTTCCCATCCGGCAAGTGGGAAACCACCGGTGGTGTCCAAGGAGAAAGGTTGTCCTGCAGCAAGCTGACCTTTGCAACTGGGACACGTGGCACAGCGTAATCAGAGCGGGTGACTGGCAGAATCTGTGTCCTGCTCTGCTCATAGTTCCTTGTAGAGCAGTTATTCTGTGTTCTTTGTGCTCCGTTTTGCACTTGTGTAAAACAGAGGTGTAATTATGCGTTTACTTCATAAGGCTGTTGTGAAAATTAAAGAATGAGGATTAATCTTGCAGCGTGTAAAGGATTCCCTGCTCTCCCAGCTTAACTCCTATGTTTGGGATTCCCTGCTCTCCCAGCTTAACTCCTATATTTTGTGCCCATTAAATTGTGCAGATTTGTGAATGTGGGTCACTGCAAAACTATTTCCAAGATTTTGTATAGAAAAGTTTCCTTCTGATGAGAAACTCTTTAATATTTATTCTTACCTGAAAACTGTTTCTTTTAAGGTATAACTTGCTGATTTTTAGAATGCGAAACTACAATTTACAGCATTTTTGGTTGCTTTATTTCATATTTGCAAAGCTCAGGCTTTTTATGTGATATGAGGAGTTCGACATCAGCGTAACCCTGTGCAGTATGCGTTCTGTGTCCTACTGCTCTGCTTCCCCACCTCGTGTCACTTCGGCTCCTCTGATAGAGAAGTTCCTGCCCTGTGTGTGAGTGCTGCTGTGATTGTGCTGTGATCTGTCTGGCACCATGGCCCCACAGATAGACCATATCAACAACAGAACACAAAAAGGGTGCGTTGTGATACGAGGTCAGGAGCTCAGTGGTGGAGGGGAAATTCCATAAAATGGCATTGCTGCAGAAACAAAAAAGACCTCATTTACGTGTGGGGAAATAGCTCATGTCTCTGGGACTGTCCCAAGGAAAGATAAGTGTATACAGTCAGCCCAAGTATTGTACGAGTGTGCAAGTGTTTCACTGCTTCACAGATTAGGGTGCAGAAATGAGAGTTACAGTGTGCACTGGATACATATTTCCATTTAATTATGGATTATTTTTAATAATTAAAACAAAAATAGTGTGCTTAGAAGAAACACACTAGGAGATACTTGATACATTGTGAACAGTGGACATGCTCTGCTGTCCAAATCGGGAAGATACTAATATTCCACAAAGGTCGTTCTTTCACTAATTTTGTAATCCTCATTATCAAGAAAATGAATAGCACAGGGAGTGTGCTTTGTATATTTTAAATGTTTTATAGAAATGGCCTTTTGAAGAGATAATCCAACTGAGCATCTGATATTTGCTGCCTCAATAATGTAAGGAATGTTCAAAGGGTGCATCTACATAGAGATTATTGCACATAGCGTATTTGTGTTGTGTAATGGCAGATAATACTTTTTAGATAACTTTTGGAAATAATACATTAATGAAATACATATGTCTTTTTAAATGAGAGTTCACTACAGCTGTTTTTTGTTAACCGTGTTATGTTCGGTTTCCTCAGTGACTAAAACAAGCGTTGCTGCGTGTCTCATGTGTTCCTTTCTGGAGAAGCAGCAGGGCGTGGGAGTAGGCACACTTAGGAAACCCCCCACGTAAGTTCTGTCACCCTGCAGGTGACCCCTGTTAAGCGCCCAAGCCTAAAGTGAAATAAAATGCTCTTCAGTAAAGTTGCATCAGGCAAGGGAGCGTGCAGAACAAAAGTATTTTTATCTTGTGAAAGCAAAAATAATTTCTGCTGTGTTTTAGTTGTGTAAGTAAAGGTTAATTCTTTGTGTTACGGAGAGGAGAGGCAGCGTGCTGTTATGCAAGCAGGGGTTTCTAAATTTTTAATGGTGATTCCCCTTGATTTTATGATGATTTAAGCCTGGTTTGAGTTTTTCCATTGCAAAACTGTAGGTTATTTATGCCAACCCCTCAATTTTTTCCCCAGAAGCACCTGATACTAGAGAACCTCATATGCTAATAATATGTAGAAGAAAGTCCATATGGCTAAGAGGTACAAAGGGGCACTAGTTACAACCTTCAGAAAGACTTAAGGGAGCTGGATCCAAGCCAGTTAAGCCTTTTATAAACTTGGAAATAGCCTGAGTTGGCCATTTGTGTCTGGCAGTCCAGCTTCTTTCGTGATGAACCATAAGTGTAATTAAAAGGTGTTTCCTTGTTTTTATTGGGGGTAAACTCTAAACTCCAGCAGTTCAAATCCTGGCAGTTCTTTGCAGTACCACCAGTGCAGCTGTGTTGCTGAGACTCTTTTTGATTCATAGTCTTCTTCTAGGAGTTGTTTCTTCTGTTGTCCCATCAGGATGTTCTTGCTGTCCAGCTTTTTATTTTAGACTTTGTAGAATTGGTTTCTGGAGTGCTTGAAAATTTTTTGAACTTTTTTTTTCTGCTAACCTTTCCTTAACTTAGCAAAACACTAGGCAAGAAAAGGAAGTATTTGCATTTGGAATTTGTAAGAGGTTGCTTAAGTTACTCATGGTTGATATTTCCTCACTGTTGACTTCTCTACATGAAAATGTATATGAAACAGGCATATTCCTAACTTTTACTAAGTTTAATGAACTCATTGTAGAATCACAGAATCATTAAGGTTGGAAGAGACCTCTAAGATCATCAAGTCCAACCATCAACCCAACACCACCATGCCCACTACTAAGCCATGTCCTGAAGTGCCACATCTCGACGTTTTTGAGCACCTCCAGGGATGGTGACTCCACCACCTCCCTAGGCAGCCTGTTCCAGTGTTTGACCACTCTTTAAGTAAAGAAATGTTTCCTAATATCCAATCTAAACCTCCCCTGGTGCAACTTGAGGCCATAACAAACAGTCTTAACAAACTTAATTCTCCTTTGGTATTTGTATCCAGTTGTTTGCAGGACTGGGCCAGTGCATGAGAACCGGAAAATAAAAGTGACTGTAAACAAGTAAAATTGGTGAGCCAGTTTTTCCTGCCCAGATGAGACATTCCAAAAAAGCAATGTCAATATTGAAAAACTGGACTTCTGTTTTTCAATTTTTAATAACCTCGTAATTTAATAATCAAACAGATTATGTGACACAGATGAGAAGATATGTTGTTACTTAACTTAGTAACATGTTTGAAAGCCTTCCAGAAACACGAAAATGGTGGGTTTTCCTTGTGTCTTCCAATTCTGTGTTCCAGTAAGAATTCTGAAACCTACCTCCAAAGATTCAGGGCATGCACCAGAGAGAACGCTGGTTTTATTTTTACCTGTTGGTTTATAGGCAGAAGTTACTGCATTTGACTTTTTTCTGCTCACATTATATCCTGTTTGTTTTAAGCAGGGAAAAAGTAGATTGTATGCATGCAGAGAAGTAGCTGATGTCCAGCATGATCTGGAAGCCGGAAGCCTGTTTCAATAGGTACTGTTAGGCTCTTGTGCTCTGCATTAGTACCAAGACCCTATGTCTCCATGAAATCAGAGCCTTCAGTCCCTCAGAGTCAGCGCTGCTAACAGTGGCTTATACATCAACAGTTAAAGTTAATGTAGAAATTGTTACATCTAAGGGTTACAGAGCACAGGACCAGGCTGCCCAGAGAGGTTGTGGAGTCTCCTTCTCTGCAGACATTCAGAACCCTCCTGGATGTGTTCCTGTGTGACCTGGTCTGGGTGATCCTGCTCTGGCAGGGGTTGGACTGGATGATCTGCAGAGGTCCCTTCCAACCCCTACCATGCTGTGATTCTGTTGCAACAGAAATAGTAGGAATGTGCAGCTCAAGAGAGGATTGGGTGGGACCATCTCTTTCCACTGCTACTTGCAGGTGGATCAAACTAAATTCATTGTAAAATTGTACCTGAGAGTTAGAATAACAGTTCTTTCTAGCCCCTGAAACAAAAGATAATGATACCACATAATGATAAGGATCACAAACAGGAGGAAAGAGAGGGGAAGGAGCAAGAGGAGAAAGGCAATTGAAGGTATTGCAGGGGGAAGAGGTAACAGGGAAGAAGGAATAGCTAGAAAAGCAGGAAGAGCAATTAGAGAAAAATAGGAGAATGCATATTGGCAAATAGTGGCAGCAAATGCAGGTAAAAATTAGGAGATTGAGCATACTGTCCTTGGCTTTCAACCATGATGCTGCAGTCTCAAGAAACAGTTCTCTTCCTGGGCAGAACTGAAATGCCATCACTTTGTGAGCAGTCCACAGTAATAACCTGGGTGCTGAATGCCAGCACCTTTGCTGTCCGTGAGCTCTGTCTGGGTGAAGCAGGGAAGGAAAGCCACAGGCACCAGTGCCTGTCCTGAGAAGCATTTATTGCTGAACAGGCACAACCCTACAAGGCTGCTGAAAAGTCCCTCTGAAGAGAAGCTGGCGCAGCAGTGAATTTGTCACCTCAGGATGTTGGTTCATAAATGGGAGGCCAATCTGAATGTGGCTTTCATAAACCTTCAATCCTGAGGTCACAGATTTCCTTTTACTGCTGCTTGCTTCCCCACAGGGCAGCCCAGATCACATGTAGTTCTCTAATTTCGACAATAGGTGGGGCTGGAAAAGGGCTCGATCCTCCTCTAATAGCAATAAAGGCTTCAGTGCTGAATCATTTCCAAAAGTAGGTATTACTTCAATCCCAGTGTGATTCAGTTCCCTCAGCTGACTTTGAATTTCTGAAGTCTCCATACAACTCTTCCTGAGTTCATTCATGTCATTCAAGCTGTGAGAGCTGGAAAAGGTTTATAATAGCAATGTATTTTCTGTGCAGTTGAGAGCAGCTTCCTACAATTAATTGTTCTGGTTTGGTTTTGGGTTTTTTGTCATTATGGAGTTAAATTGGTTATCTACTGAATTTGTATTGCAGTTAAGAACTGTGGGAAATGAGGGTGTTCTAGAAGTCCCACTAATTAAAACACAGATGTCAGTGTGTTTCCTGTCAGTCTGTTTTTGCAGCTAAGAAAATCTTTGGTTTTGCTTTGTTTTCTGCAGCTATTTGATGCTGTCAACCACCTGGCAAAAAATAATGCCCGACTGCTTGTGCTAGGCCGCAAACACATGCTGAGTAACTCTTCAAATTGGAAAAGAGAGGTTATGAAGGAGATGCAGAATAAGGCAGACTTCTTCTTTGCTGAAAACATGTAAGTTTAAGAAAATGGCTAAATGTAATGGAGATCAACACCTGATTTATATGCAGTTTTTAGTACCATTTAGTACCAATTTTTAGTATCTTTTACCATTTAGTAAAAGTACCATTATTAGTATCTTCAACTCTGTGCATGTGAAAGAGAAACACATCCCTTGCTATACTTCCTTCAAAAAACAATACATATTAAATGTTGCATTATGAAGAATTTAATCACGTAGAATCATGTTGACATCTGTATGAGTATGGTTTGTGAGGATTTATAACTGTTAAAACCACTGCCAAGACCACAGTGGCCTGAATGTACAGAATACCTGATAGCATCAGCTTACAGTTGTGGTCTGTGTGTTAGCCCTGCACGGGGGCAGGTGAGGTTCATGCCTGGCCAGCATTGCTTAGCCCAGGAGTGTGGAGAGCCTGGAGCACTGACTTCCTTGCTGCTCCTGGAGGAGACATTTCTGTGAAACAGACCCTCTGCCTTTCAGATTTAAGAAGCGTGACCCCCTTGCTGTTGCCCAGTCAAGCCTGTCCTTATCTCTAAACTAAGTACATTCCTCTGCCTCAGTGTCCCCTCTCCTTGCCCTGCTTTCCTCCTGTAATGAGTCTCAGTTCTCCTTCAGTTCCAGCTCCACCTGGTCTCCATCTGAGTTGGGCACTGTTGATCCTTCACCTGTCTCTGCCATTTCTTCTGTGATCCCAGTTCCCAGAACTTCTGACCAAGCTCCTTGTCCCAGCAGCCAGTCCAAGCCTCCTCTGTCTGCTTCTTTGTTTCAGATCTGTTCACCTTCATCCCCTCCAGTTCTGGCTCTTGTTCTCTTTGCTATTGACTCACATTGCTTTCTTTCCTGCTATCTGAACACTAAAAAAAGGGACACTGTTAACCCCAGGTTGGAAATCCTCGCTAATCTTGTGTCTTGTCACTTACTGTTGTAGTAATCCACAGCAATCAGAAAGTGGTTTCAAGCAACGTTCTGCTCAGCTTCTCCAGGTATAGGGTATAGGGTATCTCATACCCACTATAAATGTGTTTTTAGAGATTCTTCCCTAAAATTGTTTCAGTTTAATAGCAGCTAATGTTGAATATATTTTCCAAATAATCATAGGACCTTTTGGAAGTATATTTACCCGTGTAACGACAAAAATTCACAGATCTGTGCTGTTGCCCACATTACACTTTATTACTAGTTGTGATGGTTGTTTATATTCCAACAAAGTTTTGGAGGTACTATTATGAGTTTTAGCAGTTCTGTTCCACATGGCACTGTTGTTACGTTGCAAAAGATTAATTGTTGTATTCTCACATCGTGGTAGGAGGGAAGAACTCTCTGTGTAGCATGGAATTAACTCTTATTGCATTCTAACTTTTGGTGCTGTGTGACAAGCAGAAGTTTTTTATTTTACCAGGGAACTGGAGTAGTGATGGGAATTTTCAGTGTTGCTGATGAATTAATCTCAGATCAGCATCAGATTAATTTCCTGCAGCCACTTACTGCCTTGTGAATGACGTCTGTCTCTTCCATTTGTTTTGTTAAGCTCTGAAGATGATGCCTTCTTGTTGTATGCCACTCTTCGATCAGGCAAGCATTGCAAGTTTGTTACCAGAGACTTCCTCCGGGATCACAAGGCTTGTCTTTCCGACAGCCGGACGCGTCACCTGTTCCGTAAGTGGCAGCGTGGACACCAAATAGCAATTTCCTCTTCTGTGGACAGAAAGCGTTTAAATTTTTTGGTAAGTTTGCTGCTGCAGTCAGAAAGCACACAGAGCATATTCATTAACGTTACACAATTTCAAACTCCAAAGGCAAGAAGATTCTTGTTGGAGTCTAAGAAATGGATTTGTACCAATGGACTCAGAACTCCCGTGCTTACTGAAAATTCACTGTATTCACAAAACGTGCCACAAACGTGAAAACTGTCAAAAAGACAAGAAATGCTGCCTGAATGTTTAAAACATAAATGTAAATGCATGTTTCTGTATACAACTCTTTCCATTGCTGTAAAACATAAGTGCCAATATTTTTAAATTTATTTTAAACTGTGAAACACTATTACAAAGTATCAATGCTTCTCATTGTACAATAGAATTTCTTTCATCTTTCTTTTAAAGGAGGAGGAAAATACAGGTATTTCAGTATTCCCTGTAATATTAGCCTAACATATGCACAAAGTGTCATGAAGGAAAGCCCAGAACAGTCAGTCAGGTTTATAGTCAGTATTTAGCTGCAGAAATTACAGTCTTCCAAGCATAGCATCATCATACAGCAGAATACTGCTGTTCTCATGTAGGAGACGTGTCCTTGTGAGCCATGAACAGCACATTAACAGGAGTGCAGCTGTTTTAAGATTTTTTCCAGGGAAAAATCCATCACATGACATTCCATATCATGCAGGTTTTTGTTATCTAGCCTGTCTGCATTGTTACTGCCTACTTAAAGGAATACTGCTCCTATGCAGATTAATTTTCTTGCTGCTCTAGTTAAAATTGTAAAATAATGTTCATCACTACAAGCAGACCATAGCTGTACAGGCTTATAAGAACGACAGCCTTTCATTCAGAGTTGCTTTATATACATTGATTTTTTTGGAACCAGATACTGAATGTAGGGTTACCTGAATAACACAGACTTAGCTACACCTTGTTTCTTTCTTTTGTACAAAAGAGCTAGTCGTTTTTGTGTCTTAATTCCCATACAAGTGATCTGGATGATTCACATTCCCAGTCATAGCTGTCTTCTAGGTCATTCTGGAAGCTGTCACAGGAAAGTAGACTTCCAAGATGATACACACAGAGTGATGGTGTGTTCTGAGAACCGTAATTGCCAAATGATGGCAATAATTTGTGTTTGTGTTATACAAGTTGAGTTAGTATACCTGTAGCATAATAGACCAAAGAACCAGTTTACTGTAATTGTTCAACTAGATGCTCTTGAAAGCGTTAGTGATAAACCTTTTTCTTAAATGCTCCTCAGCGCAGAGCAAGTCAGTTCTGTACAGAGGGACACTGGAAAAACAAACACAAGATGTCATTAATGCCATTAAATCCTATCAGTTCAAACCTAGAAAGTCCACATCCTGAGTTAATCCCATGATTTCATTTAACCGAAGAGCAAAGCAATCATTTTGCTATTTCTAGAAATGGAATGTGTTATGTTCAAATCATTATTATCTGATGGAGATTGAGGACAGAATTTTAACCATTTGTAATGACTCCTAGACCACAAAATGCTAAAAGATGTTTTAATTTCTTCTCCACTACTAAAATGTAGAATTTGTTTGGTGTAAAGCAATAAATGAGAGTTGTTACAGAGATGAATCTATGGAGGTTTCTAGAAGCTATAACTACCCATAGCTGGTATTTCAGTAATATATTGTGTAAAGTCTAAGAAAAATGTTTTTATCTGTCTTTATCCAACAGCCTCCTTTCCGTTACGACTGCGTGGTACAGACTACAGGTGATACATGGCATATCCCCTATAAAGACACTTTTGATGAAAAATACTCATATGAAGTACCAAGAAAATGGCTCTGCATTCAACAGAAGTGATGAAGAATGGAGTTACACAAGCTGAAGCTGGGGTTTTTGGTTTTGTTTTTAAATCAATTAAATGATTTCGTACAATTACGGGATTAATGTATGAGAGCTATAACTAAAGAAAACTCAGTAACTGCATTTTGTCAAAATCATTCCTGCAGTAGATCTGTTTATACCAGTGGTGGTCCAGCAGGGATGGATTGGTCCATTATTTCCATCTTTACAGGTGATTTCTGTAGCCTCTCAATGTGATTTGAATTAAAACTTGTTTTTCCCTCTTGGAATGTCAGGTTGTATTTTTGTAATCTTTTTTATTTTTCTCAATCTTTTCATCTACACTGAAATTCATAAACTCTGTACTTCAAATAAATCAGGCAGAACTTCCAAAGTACCTTCAAAGTAGGCACAGCTGACCTTGCAACAGTGTCGCACAATGTCTGTAGCCAGTAAATGGAGCTCACAGGGCCAAGTGGTGTGTTTACCATTTGACAGGCACACATAGGCTTAATACTTCCTCACACTACCTAGAATTCATTTGATCACATAGAATGCAAAAGATTTGTTGTAGCAACATCTATTAAGATTTTCTTTGGAAGAATTAGGAAACAACCAGTGGGATATTGTGTGGCTCTTTCACACTCTTATATTTGCTGCTTCTGACAGAGTTTCATGTCACTGGAATAGTTTGCTTATGGAAATGCATGAATTTTCTAAACAAAAATTGATCATAACTAGAAATTCTTACAGGCAGTAATAGGATAAAACTGAATTTTGTGCAGATATTTTTATAAAACCTATCCCAAGTTCTAAGTTATTAGTATGGTAAACGTGTTCATTTATTGTACTTACCACTTTAGTGCAAACTTTTCTGCCCCAAAACCATGTAAATGTCACATTAATCTCAGATGAAGGATCATGTTTTTGTCACATTTGTCTTGCACACTGAAATTCCTCAGTTTGAAACTGAACTGAATGATACAGGTTTTTTTGTATAGTATTTGCTGAGCTTATGAGCTTTTGCAGTGTCTCATGACAAGCATCCTCAGGACTCTTAGCAATCAAACATGTTCCCTGCTATTTTTTTTACATCACATCAGAGCCATCCCGACACTTTTTCTACTCCTGGTTTGTATACTGGCCGGTGTGATTTGCACGCAGTCATATCCTTCGGGTACTGTGCAAAAAATGTAGAGGAGCTGGGTACCTCTTAGGGTAGCCTAGAACCTTGGTTTTAAATTCATCAAGTTGTTGGTTGCATTCATCACAGACTCTTTTCACACAGCATGCCAGCTCCTATTTGTCATCTGCTCTCTAACTGGAGTAAATGCATCCTGTCCTTCCTTTTGACTGAGAACAGACGTGTCCCAAATCATAAAATCATAGAAACACAGAATGGTTTGGGTTGGAAGGGACCTTAAAGCTCATCCAGTCCAACCCCTGCCATGGGCAGGGACACCTCCCACCAGACCAGGCTGCTCAAAGCCCTGTCCAGCCTGGCCTTGAACACTGACAGGGAGGGGGCATCCACAGCTTCCCTGGGCAACCTGTGTCAGTTTCCACTTGTGTTTCATCTCAAGGACTCTTCTTACAGAGATACCATAATGCCTTCTAACTAACACTTCCTAAATACACATTCTTACCGTATTCAGGGGAAGATGGAACAAAACCTGGAATTTACAACAGGAAGATGTCCCAGCATTAGTGTGAGAATAGTGACACTTTTTTTTTCTTTGTTTGCTGCTAGTACACTTTACGGCAGATACTTACAGGGAATGAGTGGCCTCCTCTCTCTGGAACCAGAGAGGAAACAGTGATCAACCTACAGTCTTTTTCAATTGCATAGCATCTGTTCATATAGAAGTTTGCAGTCTCCAGAGGCTTGGTTCTGTCTGAGGTTAGTTATTTGCAGTTTATTTAAGATATCTGTGAAATAACATTCCTTCTGTGCTGCTGTAAGACTTCAGATTTCAGATTACTGAAAGAGGGAAATTAGAGATAACGAATATGAGGATTTGCTTCCGAGCATGTAAAAGGGATTCTTTGATTCCAAACACTTAAGGATTTTCTTGCTTGGTTACTTTTTGGCAGTCAGGCTGAATGCTTCATAATTACTCCAATTTTCCCATCCCCTTTTTCTCAAGGGAAAATATGTCTGACATTAAACTCCAGTGTTACAGAATGGAAGAGCTTTGTACGTGGAAGGACTGGGAGGGCAGGACTCCTCAGCCTACAGAAACAGAGGTCATAAGAATCATGAGTGTTGTGGACGGGATGTGTAGGAACTGCTTGTTTGCTGTCTCTTCCAGTAGCATCAAAAAGTGGCATCAAATGGTGCTGGCAGACAGCAGGGTCAGATGAAAGGCGAGGTTTCAGATGAAACCACACAATGTGTCATTATGCTGCGCAGTGCTTTGCCACAGCGCGTCACGGATAAAAGAAGTTCACGCGAGGTCAAGGGGAGACCAGCAAATTAGTGAAAGAGAAATCCAGCCAAGGTTTTTGAATAACCAGACACTATCCTTGCCTTGAGAAGTCCCTCCAAAGGGTTGGAGACTGGGATTCATGGAGTGCATCATTAAAGGCTTTCACTCCCTTTTGGCCACAGTTGGAGACGGGGCATTGGGCTGCACAGTCTGTGTCTGACCCAGCAGAGATGTTCTTGCATTTTCATTCTTGTCCCTTCATGCAAGGGGACAAACTCTGCATCTTTCAATACACAGCAAGACATTTTATTCTTCCATAGTATTAATAAGCAAGGAAAAGTATATTAAAAAATTCAAGAAAGCAGACTTTTAACCTATGGCATACAGTAAATGCACCTGTAACGTGCTATTTCAACAGAGAGCAAGCTCATCATTAATAATAATCTTTGAAAATGGAGGTGTGGATACCAAAACACAGCTTTCCCAACTGCTTCAGCGATCAACTTCTACAAAATAAAAAAAGCTTTCCCACAAAGAGCAGGGGAAATCCAAGATGCTGAAAGGCAAAAAGAGCACATAATCCAGAGTTTAAATGTGGGGAATTTCCCGTTGTACTGGACACTGATAAAAAGTCTTTTAAACATCACATTATAATGTAGCTGCGGCAACAATTACTCATTACGAGTATGTTAAGCATCTTTTTTTGAAGTTAGTGTATTTCTTTGGTTCAAAATTATACTGGTTGATGAGAACACATGGAAATATTTTGTCTAGAAAATTAAAGACGGGTTTTGTTTTCCCGCCTGGCTGCACAACTCATGCCGGTAGTTTTCGACAATTTTCTGCTGTTTCCATGTGTACCCTCATCGCAGGTCGAGCACGTCTGAGGCTTCTCTGAACCAGAAGCCATTTAGACCAGCCCAGCAGCTCGCAGCTTCCCAGCTCTTCACTCCCATTACCGATGTCGGCGACATATCGCGACACGGTGCTCCAGCAGCACGCCCAACCGCTCCAGTGCGCATGCTCGGCAGAGCGGCGGCGGGGCGGGGGGGAGGGAGGGAGAAATGCCGCGGTGCTCGGGCATGCGCAGTAATGGACGTGGAGCGTGACGGTGCGCGAGTGGCCTGTGTTTCGGCGCCTGCGCGGAGCGCGTAACCCGGAAGTGGTTCGGAGGGTGCCCTGGCTGCGGGAGCCGTGGGGCCCTGCACGCTGTGAG